>NW_027255896.1:27728703-27731203 GCF_043229965.1 Drosophila suzukii | reverse complement strand
CTGTCTGTCTGTCTGTCTGTCTGTCTGTCTGTCTGTCTGTCTGTCTGTCTGTCTGTCTGTCTGTCTGTCTGTCTGTCTGTCTGTCTGTCTGTCTGTCTGTCTGTCTGTCTGTCTGTCTGTCTGTCTGTCTGTCTGTCTGTCTGTCTGTCTGTCTGTCTGTCTGTCTGTCTGTCTGTCTGTCTGTCTGTCTGTCTGTCTGTCTGTCTGTCTGTCTGTCTGTCTGTCTGTCTGTCTGTCTGTCTGTCTGTCTGTCTGTCTGTCTTCTGTCTGTCTGTCTGTCTGTCTGTCTGTCTGTCTGTCTGTCTGTCTGTCTGTCTGTCTGTCTGTCTGTCTGTCTGTCTGTCTGTCTGTCTGTCTGTCTGTCTGTCTGTCTGTCTGTCTGTCTGTCTGTCTGTCTGTCTGTCTGTCTGTCTGTCTGTCTGTCTGTCTGTCTGTCTGTCTGTCTGTCTGTCTGTCTGTCTGTCTGTCTGTCTGTCTGTCTGTCTGTCTGTCTGTCTGTCTGTCTGTCTGTCTGTCTGTCTGTCTGTCTGTCTGTCTGTCTGTCTGTCTGTCTGTCTGTCTGTCTGTCTGTCTGTCTGTCTGTCTGTCTGTCTGTCTGTCTGTCTGTCTGTCTGTCTGTCTGTCTGTCTGTCTGTCTGTCTGTCTGTCTGTCTGTCTGTCTGTCTGTCTGTCTGTCTGTCTGTCTGTCTGTCTGTCTGTCTGTCTGTCTGTCTGTCTGTCTGTCTGTCTGTCTGTCTGTCTGTCTGTCTGTCTGTCTGTCTGTCTGTCTGTCTGTCTGTCTGTCTGTCTGTCTGTCTGTCTGTCTGTCTGTCTGTCTGTCTGTCTGTCTGTCTGTCTGTCTGTCTGTCTGTCTGTCTGTCTGTCTGTCTGTCTGTCTGTCTGTCTGTCTGTCTGTCTGTCTGTCTGTCTGTCTGTCTGTCTGTCTGTCTGTCTGTCTGTCTGTCTGTCTGTCTGTCTGTCTGTCTGTCTGTCTGTCTGTCTGTCTGTCTGTCTGTCTGTCTGTCTGTCTGTCTGTCTGTCTGTCTGTCTGTCTGTCTGTCTGTCTGTCTGTCTGTCTGTCTGTCTGTCTGTCTGTCTGTCTGTCTGTCTGTCTGTCTGTCTGTCTGTCTGTCTGTCTGTCTGTCTGTCTGTCTGTCTGTCTGTCTGTCTGTCTGTCTGTCTGTCTGTCTGTCTGTCTGTCTGTCTGTCTGTCTGTCTGTCTGTCTGTCTGTCTGTCTGTCTGTCTGTCTGTCTGTCTGTCTGTCTGTCTGTCTGTCTGTCTGTCTGTCTGTCAGTCTGTCTGTCTGTCTGTCTGTCTGTCTGTCTGTCTGTCTGTCTGTCTGTCTGTCTGTCTGTCTGTCTGTCTGTCTGTCTGTCTGTCTGTCTGTCTGTCTGTCTGTCTGTCTGTCTGTCTGTCTGTCTGTCTGTCTGTCTGTCTGTCTGTCTGTCTGTCTGTCTGTCTGTCTGTCTGTCTGTCTGTCTGTCTGTCTGTCTGTCTGTCTGTCTGTCTGTCTGTCTGTCTGTCTGTCTGTCTGTCTGTCTGTCTGTCTGTCTGTCTGTCTGTCTGTCTGTCTGTCTGTCTGTCTGTCTGTCTGTCTGTCTGTCTGTCTGTCTGTCTGTCTGTCTGTCTGTCGTCTGTCTGTCTGTCTGTCTGTCTGTCTGTCTGTCTGTCTGTCTGTCTGTCTGTCTGTCTGTCTGTCTGTCTGTCTGTCTGTCTGTCTGTCTGTCTGTCTGTCTGTCTGTCTGTCTGTCTGTCTGTCTGTCTGTCTGTCTGTCTGTCTGTCTGTCTGTCTGTCTGTCTGTCTGTCTGTCTGTCTGTCTGTCTGTCTGTCTGTCTGTCTGTCTGTCTGTCTGTCTGTCTGTCTGTCTGTCTGTCTGTCTGTCTGTCTGTCTGTCTGTCTGTCTGTCTGTCTGTCTGTCTGTCTGTCTGTCTGTCTGTCTGTCTGTCTGTCTGTCTGTCTGTCTGTCTGTCTGTCTGTCTGTCTGTCTGTCTGTCTGTCTGTCTGTCTGTCTGTCTGTCTGTCTGTCTGTCTGTCTGTCTGTCTGTCTGTCTGTCTGTCTGTCTGTCTGTCTGTCTGTCTGTCTGTCTGTCTGTCTGTCTGTCTGTCTGTCTGTCTGTCTGTCTGTCTGTCTGTCTGTCTGTCTGTCTGTCTGTCTGTCTGTCTGTCTGTCCTGTCTGTCTGTCTGTCTGTCTGTCTGTCTGTCTGTCTGTCTGTCTGTCTGTCTGTCTGTCTGTCTGTCTGTCTGTCTGTCTGTCTGTCTGTCTGTCTGTCTGTCTGTCTGTCTGTCTGTCTGTCTGTCTGTCTGTCTGTCTGTCTGTCTGTCTGTCTGTCTGTCTGTCTGTCTGTCTGTCTGTCTGTCTGTCTGTCTGTCTGTCTGTCTGTCTGTCTGTCTGTCTTCTGTCTGTCTGTCTGTCTGTCTGTCTGTCTGTCTGTCTGTCTGTCTGTCTGTCTGTCTGTCTGTCTGTCTGTCTGTCTGTCTGTCTGTCTGTCTGTCTGTCTGTCTGTCTGTCTGTCTGTCT
>NW_027255896.1:27051203-27058703 GCF_043229965.1 Drosophila suzukii | reverse complement strand
GACAGACAGACAGACAGACAGACAGACAGACAGACAGACAGACAGACAGACAGACAGACAGACAGACAGACAGACAGACAGACAGACAGACAGACAGACAGACAGACAGACAGACAGACAGACAGACAGACAGACAGACAGACAGACAGACAGACAGACAGACAGACAGACAGACAGACAGACAGACAGACAGACAGACAGACAGACAGACAGACAGACAGACAGACAGACAGACAGACAGACAGACAGACAGACAGACAGACAGACAGACAGACAGACAGACAGACAGACAGACAGACAGACAGACAGACAGACAGACAGACAGACAGACAGACAGACAGACAGACAGACAGACAGACAGACAGACAGACAGACAGACAGACAGACAGACAGACAGACAGACAGACAGACAGACAGACAGACAGACAGACAGACAGACAGACAGACAGACAGACAGACAGACAGACAGACAGACAGACAGACAGACAGACAGACAGACAGACAGACAGACAGACAGACAGACAGACAGACAGACAGACAGACAGACAGACAGACAGACAGACAGACAGACAGACAGACAGACAGACAGACAGACAGACAGACAGACAGACAGACAGACAGACAGACAGACAGACAGACAGACAGACAGACAGACAGACAGACAGACAGACAGACAGACAGACAGACAGACAGACAGACAGACAGACAGACAGACAGACAGACAGACAGACAGACAGACAGACAGACAGACAGACAGACAGACAGACAGACAGACAGACAGACAGACAGACAGACAGACAGACAGACAGACAGACAGACAGACAGACAGACAGACAGACAGACAGACAGACAGACAGACAGACAGACAGACAGACAGACAGACAGACAGACAGACAGACAGACAGACAGACAGACAGACAGACAGACAGACAGACAGACAGACAGACAGACAGACAGACAGACAGACAGACAGACAGACAGACAGACAGACAGACAGACAGACAGACAGACAGACAGACAGACAGACAGACAGACAGACAGACAGACAGACAGACAGACAGACAGACAGACAGACAGACAGACAGACAGACAGACAGACAGACAGACAGACAGACAGACAGACAGACAGACAGACAGACAGACAGACAGACAGACAGACAGACAGACAGACAGACAGACAGACAGACAGACAGACAGACAGACAGACAGACAGACAGACAGACAGACAGACAGACAGACAGACAGACAGACAGACAGACAGACAGACAGACAGACAGACAGACAGACAGACAGACAGACAGACAGACAGACAGACAGACAGACAGACAGACAGACAGACAGACAGACAGACAGACAGACAGACAGACAGACAGACAGACAGACAGACAGACAGACAGACAGACAGACAGACAGACAGACAGACAGACAGACAGACAGACAGACAGACAGACAGACAGACAGACAGACAGACAGACAGACAGACAGACAGACAGACAGACAGACAGACAGACAGACAGACAGACAGACAGACAGACAGACAGACAGACAGACAGACAGACAGACAGACAGACAGACAGACAGACAGACAGACAGACAGACAGACAGACAGACAGACAGACAGACAGACAGACAGACAGACAGACAGACAGACAGACAGACAGACAGACAGACAGACAGACAGACAGACAGACAGACAGACAGACAGACAGACAGACAGACAGACAGACAGACAGACAGACAGACAGACAGACAGACAGACAGACAGACAGACAGACAGACAGACAGACAGACAGACAGACAGACAGACAGACAGACAGACAGACAGACAGACAGACAGACAGACAGACAGACAGACAGACAGACAGACAGACAGACAGACAGACAGACAGACAGACAGACAGACAGACAGACAGACAGACAGACAGACAGACAGACAGACAGACAGACAGACAGACAGACAGACAGACAGACAGACAGACAGACAGACAGACAGACAGACAGACAGACAGACAGACAGACAGACAGACAGACAGACAGACAGACAGACAGACAGACAGACAGACAGACAGACAGACAGACAGACAGACAGACAGACAGACAGACAGACAGACAGACAGACAGACAGACAGACAGACAGACAGACAGACAGACAGACAGACAGACAGACAGACAGACAGACAGACAGACAGACAGACAGACAGACAGACAGACAGACAGACAGACAGACAGACAGACAGACAGACAGACAGACAGACAGACAGACAGACAGACAGACAGACAGACAGACAGACAGACAGACAGACAGACAGACAGACAGACAGACAGACAGACAGAAGACAGACAGACAGACAGACAGACAGACAGACAGACAGAAGACAGACAGACAGACAGACAGACAGACAGACAGACAGACAGACAGACAGACAGACAGACAGACAGACAGACAGACAGACAGACAGACAGACAGACAGACAGACAGACAGACAGACAGACAGACAGACAGACAGACAGACAGACAGACAGACAGACAGACAGACAGACAGACAGACAGACAGACAGACAGACAGACAGACAGACAGACAGACAGACAGACAGACAGACAGACAGACAGACAGACAGACAGACAGACAGACAGACAGACAGACAGACAGACAGACAGACAGACAGACAGACAGACAGACAGACAGACAGACAGACAGACAGACAGACAGACAGACAGACAGACAGACAGACAGACAGACAGACAGACAGACAGACAGACAGACAGACAGACAGACAGACAGACAGACAGACAGACAGACAGACAGACAGACAGACAGACAGACAGACAGACAGACAGACAGACAGACAGACAGACAGACAGACAGACAGACAGACAGACAGACAGACAGACAGACAGACAGACAGACAGACAGACAGACAGACAGACAGACAGACAGACAGACAGACAGACAGACAGACAGACAGACAGACAGACAGACAGACAGACAGACAGACAGACAGACAGACAGACAGACAGACAGACAGACAGACAGACAGACAGACAGACAGACAGACAGACAGACAGACAGACAGACAGACAGACAGACAGACAGACAGACAGACAGACAGACAGACAGACAGACAGACAGACAGACAGACAGACAGACAGACAGACAGACAGACAGACAGACAGACAGACAGACAGACAGACAGACAGACAGACAGACAGACAGACAGACAGACAGACAGACAGACAGACAGACAGACAGACAGACAGACAGACAGACAGACAGACAGACAGACAGACAGACAGACAGACAGACAGACAGACAGACAGACAGACAGACAGACAGACAGACAGACAGACAGACAGACAGACAGACAGACAGACAGACAGACAGACAGACAGACAGACAGACAGACAGACAGACAGACAGACAGACAGACAGACAGACAGACAGACAGACAGACAGACAGACAGACAGACAGACAGACAGACAGACAGACAGACAGACAGACAGACAGACAGACAGACAGACAGACAGACAGACAGACAGACAGACAGACAGACAGACAGACAGACAGACAGACAGACAGACAGACAGACAGACAGACAGACAGACAGACAGACAGACAGACAGACAGACAGACAGACAGACAGACAGACAGACAGACAGACAGACAGACAGACAGACAGACAGACAGACAGACAGACAGACAGACAGACAGACAGACAGACAGACAGACAGACAGACAGACAGACAGACAGACAGACAGACAGACAGACAGACAGACAGACAGACAGACAGACAGACAGACAGACAGACAGACAGACAGACAGACAGACAGACAGACAGACAGACAGACAGACAGACAGACAGACAGACAGACAGACAGACAGACAGACAGACAGACAGACAGACAGACAGACAGACAGACAGACAGACAGACAGACAGACAGACAGACAGACAGACAGACAGACAGACAGACAGACAGACAGACAGACAGACAGACAGACAGACAGACAGACAGACAGACAGACAGACAGACAGACAGACAGACAGACAGACAGACAGACAGACAGACAGACAGACAGACAGACAGACAGACAGACAGACAGACAGACAGACAGACAGACAGACAGACAGACAGACAGACAGACAGACAGACAGACAGACAGACAGACAGACAGACAGACAGACAGACAGACAGACAGACAGACAGACAGACAGACAGACAGACAGACAGACAGACAGACAGACAGACAGACAGACAGACAGACAGACAGACAGACAGACAGACAGACAGACAGACAGACAGACAGACAGACAGACAGACAGACAGACAGACAGACAGACAGACAGACAGACAGACAGACAGACAGACAGACAGACAGACAGACAGACAGACAGACAGACAGACAGACAGACAGACAGACAGACAGACAGACAGACAGACAGACAGACAGACAGACAGACAGACAGACAGACAGACAGACAGACAGACAGACAGACAGACAGACAGACAGACAGACAGACAGACAGACAGACAGACAGACAGACAGACAGACAGACAGACAGACAGACAGACAGACAGACAGACAGACAGACAGACAGACAGACAGACAGACAGACAGACAGACAGACAGACAGACAGACAGACAGACAGACAGACAGACAGACAGACAGACAGACAGACAGACAGACAGACAGACAGACAGACAGACAGACAGACAGACAGACAGACAGACAGACAGACAGACAGACAGACAGACAGACAGACAGACAGACAGACAGACAGACAGACAGACAGACAGACAGACAGACAGACAGACAGACAGACAGACAGACAGACAGACAGACAGACAGACAGACAGACAGACAGACAGACAGACAGACAGACAGACAGACAGACAGACAGACAGACAGACAGACAGACAGACAGACAGACAGACAGACAGACAGACAGACAGACAGACAGACAGACAGACAGACAGACAGACAGACAGACAGACAGACAGACAGACAGACAGACAGACAGACAGACAGACAGACAGACAGACAGACAGACAGACAGACAGACAGACAGACAGACAGACAGACAGACAGACAGACAGACAGACAGACAGACAGACAGACAGACAGACAGACAGACAGACAGACAGACAGACAGACAGACAGACAGACAGACAGACAGACAGACAGACAGACAGACAGACAGACAGACAGACAGACAGACAGACAGACAGACAGACAGACAGACAGACAGACAGACAGACAGACAGACAGACAGACAGACAGACAGACAGACAGACAGACAGACAGACAGACAGACAGACAGACAGACAGACAGACAGACAGACAGACAGACAGACAGACAGACAGACAGACAGACAGACAGACAGACAGACAGACAGACAGACAGACAGACAGACAGACAGACAGACAGACAGACAGACAGACAGACAGACAGACAGACAGACAGACAGACAGACAGACAGACAGACAGACAGACAGACAGACAGACAGACAGACAGACAGACAGACAGACAGACAGACAGACAGACAGACAGACAGACAGACAGACAGACAGACAGACAGACAGACAGACAGACAGACAGACAGACAGACAGACAGACAGACAGACAGACAGACAGACAGACAGACAGACAGACAGACAGACAGACAGACAGACAGACAGACAGACAGACAGACAGACAGACAGACAGACAGACAGACAGACAGACAGACAGACAGACAGACAGACAGACAGACAGACAGACAGACAGACAGACAGACAGACAGACAGACAGACAGACAGACAGACAGACAGACAGACAGACAGACAGACAGACAGACAGACAGACAGACAGACAGACAGACAGACAGACAGACAGACAGACAGACAGACAGACAGACAGACAGACAGACAGACAGACAGACAGACAGACAGACAGACAGACAGACAGACAGACAGACAGACAGACAGACAGACAGACAGACAGACAGACAGACAGACAGACAGACAGACAGACAGACAGACAGACAGACAGACAGACAGACAGACAGACAGACAGACAGACAGACAGACAGACAGACAGACAGACAGACAGACAGACAGACAGACAGACAGACAGACAGACAGACAGACAGACAGACAGACAGACAGACAGACAGACAGACAGACAGACAGACAGACAGACAGACAGACAGACAGACAGACAGACAGACAGACAGACAGACAGACAGACAGACAGACAGACAGACAGACAGACAGACAGACAGACAGACAGACAGACAGACAGACAGACAGACAGACAGACAGACAGACAGACAGACAGACAGACAGACAGACAGACAGACAGACAGACAGACAGACAGACAGACAGACAGACAGACAGACAGACAGACAGACAGACAGACAGACAGACAGACAGACAGACAGACAGACAGACAGACAGACAGACAGACAGACAGACAGACAGACAGACAGACAGACAGACAGACAGACAGACAGACAGACAGACAGACAGACAGACAGACAGACAGACAGACAGACAGACAGACAGACAGACAGACAGACAGACAGACAGACAGACAGACAGACAGACAGACAGACAGACAGACAGACAGACAGACAGACAGACAGACAGACAGACAGACAGACAGACAGACAGACAGACAGACAGACAGACAGACAGACAGACAGACAGACAGACAGACAGACAGACAGACAGACAGACAGACAGACAGACAGACAGACAGACAGACAGACAGACAGACAGACAGACAGACAGACAGACAGACAGACAGACAGACAGACAGACAGACAGACAGACAGACAGACAGACAGACAGACAGACAGACAGACAGACAGACAGACAGACAGACAGACAGACAGACAGACAGACAGACAGACAGACAGACAGACAGACAGACAGACAGACAGACAGACAGACAGACAGACAGACAGACAGACAGACAGACAGACAGACAGACAGACAGACAGACAGACAGACAGACAGACAGACAGACAGACAGACAGACAGACAGACAGACAGACAGACAGACAGACAGACAGACAGACAGACAGACAGACAGACAGACAGACAGACAGACAGACAGACAGACAGACAGACAGACAGACAGACAGACAGACAGACAGACAGACAGACAGACAGACAGACAGACAGACAGACAGACAGACAGACAGACAGACAGACAGACAGACAGACAGACAGACAGACAGACAGACAGACAGACAGACAGACAGACAGACAGACAGACAGACAGACAGACAGACAGACAGACAGACAGACAGACAGACAGACAGACAGACAGACAGACAGACAGACAGACAGACAGACAGACAGACAGACAGACAGACAGACAGACAGACAGACAGACAGACAGACAGACAGACAGACAGACAGACAGACAGACAGACAGACAGACAGACAGACAGACAGACAGACAGACAGACAGACAGACAGACAGACAGACAGACAGACAGACAGA
>NW_027255896.1:27041203-27043703 GCF_043229965.1 Drosophila suzukii | reverse complement strand
AGCGCTTGCGCGACCAGCTGATCGTAGTGTGCGAAAGGGGCTGCGGGTGCTATAGCAGCAAGCTTCGGACAGGGTGCAGGCCAAGCACATAAATAAGTGCGTGCCGTAGCACGTAGGGAATTTTGGGTGGCTCTTTAAAAAAAAAAAATTAGAAAATAAAAACCATAAGCCTTAGTACTAAGACTTATCCTTTTTATTAAATAATTCATAAAAATATTAAAGTCCGATCGGAAAACAGCAGATACTGCGGGTAAAGATCCAAGCTTACTGCAGTACCATCGAACTCCCCAGGTGGGGAAATGGCGGGCAGGGGATCGGGGGCTCAACACCCTGGCGCTAGCCTAGGGGTTGGGCCAACCAATAGTGGAGGCACGCCGGCAAACAAAGGCCTGGCGGGGCCGGCTAATGCCGACGGCTTCCACACGCCTTTGTCCAGTCTACCTGACTGGGCCAACACGGGAGCTGACCCTTTTAAAAAAAGCAGCGTAATGGCAAGATCGCCAGAAAAAAGGGTGGAGTGCAGTGGCAGGCAGCCCGGCACCCCCCCAGCAGGAGATAAAAGCAGCCCAAAAGCTGCAGATGAGGAGCAGGGGGATATGCTGAAGCAGCTGACGGGCCTGGGATCAAAGGCCAGGGAGCTGAAGAAGCTAATGGAAGGAAAGCGTTCCATTACTAACCCCATGAGGGATATAGTCGACGAAATCGACTATCTCCAGAGGGAAGTCCTGTCGGCTGTGCAATGCATAGTCGAAGAACAGGAAAAAGCTAAGGAGATAGCAAAAAAAAAAACCTGCGCAGAAGTGCTCGCGAGCGGCACCAGCAAGCGACCCAGGGGTCAAGAAACTGGGATGACGCTAGCGGTACCAGCGAAAAAGGCGATGCATAAGGCACCGGCAAGTGATGCCAGCCAAGGGGTAAAGAAAGGGAAACATGCTGGGACAGTTAGCACCAGCAAGCCCCAAAAACCTGGGAAGAAGCCAGAGGAGTGGACACAGGTGCAGCAGAAGGTCCGGAAGCCCAAGGTGCGACCGCCACGGAATGACGCGATAGTCATCGCAGCCTCTGCTGGAGGGTCCTATGCCGACATCCTTAAAAAGGTTAAGGCTGAACCGCAGCTTAAGGAGCTAGGACAAGCAGTACAGGCCGTTAGGCGAACAGCAAAGGGGGAACTCCTAGTGATTCTAAACAAGGTCTCTGACCCTAAAACCGTAGAGCTTCAGACCACAATGAAGGCCGTCCTGGGCAACAATGTCGACGTCAGAGCGCTGACTGAGACAATGCTGATCGAGGTAAAAGACATCGATGAGACCACCGACAAAGCAGACATCTTATGTGCGGTTCAATCACAATTTGATGTGGAACTGCCAGAGTCCGCGGTGGTAAACCTAAGGGTGGCATACGGAGGCACCCAAACCGCCACACTAAGAGTTATGCCCGACATAGGGAGACGACTCTTAGAGAAGGGCAAAATTAGGCTGGGATGGACCTGGTGTAGAGTCCGCCCAAAGCTAACACCTAAAAGGTGTTTTAAATGTATGGAGTTTAACCATGTAGCAGGGAATTGCAGGGTCCAGGAGGACTGCTCAAAATGCTGCTACAACTGTGGCGCAAAGGAGCACCAAGCCAGAGGCTGCAAAGCAAAGGCCTGCTGCATGCTATGCAAACGAAAAAAGGAGAAAGATTGCGATCACCCAACAATGAGTGGGAAATGCCCGTACTTCAGGAGGGCTATGCAAGGGCTTAGGGGTAAATGAAGTTCCTTCAGATTAACCTAAACCATTGCGAGGTTGCCCAATCGTTGCTAGAGCAAAATGTCATCGAGAAAAACGTAGACATGGCACTCATAAGCGAGCAATACAGGAATAAAAATTCCGGAGAATGGGTAACAAATAATAGCAAAAAATCGGCAATACGGAGCTGCGGTAATCCAAGGCGACAGATTAGCAAGAAAAAATGCGGAAATTGCTTCGCTAGGGCCCAAGTGAATGGTATAGCTTTCTATAGCTGTTACCTGCCGCCAAGCCTTAGCCTCCCCCAGGCAACATCTGCGCTCGAAGAGATTGCAGAAGACGCCCGGGAAAATCGCCCCGCCGTAATTGCCGGGGACTTTAATGCCTGGGCTACGGAGTGGGGCTCCCCCCGAACCAACGCGAGGGGAAAGGCGCTACTCGAGAGCTTCGCCGCACTTGACCTAGTGCTGCTGAACTCTGGGACAAAACCGACTTTTTCAAGAGCCGGCACCAGTTCCATCATTGACCTCACATTTGTGAACACTGGATTGGCCTCGGGCTCCAGCTGGGAGGTTAGTGACACCTACACGGGTAGTGACCATGCAGCAATAATCTGCACGATAAATTCTAGAAGTGGCCCACCACGAGTCCCTAAGACCGTGCCAGGGTACAAAATAGAAACGCTAGACGTGGAGATGGTACAGATGTTGTTCGAGGACCTCTCCACAAGCGGCTCAGCTGAAGAAAGGGCAAACCACATCGCAGAGTAC
>NW_027255896.1:27013703-27026203 GCF_043229965.1 Drosophila suzukii | reverse complement strand
CAGACAGACAGACAGACAGACAGACAGACAGACAGACAGACAGACAGACAGACAGACAGACAGACAGACAGACAGACAGACAGACAGACAGACAGACAGACAGACAGACAGACAGACAGACAGACAGACAGACAGACAGACAGACAGACAGACAGACAGACAGACAGACAGACAGACAGACAGACAGACAGACAGACAGACAGACAGACAGACAGACAGACAGACAGACAGACAGACAGACAGACAGACAGACAGACAGACAGACAGACAGACAGACAGACAGACAGACAGACAGACAGACAGACAGACAGACAGACAGACAGACAGACAGACAGACAGACAGACAGACAGACAGACAGACAGACAGACAGACAGACAGACAGACAGACAGACAGACAGACAGACAGACAGACAGACAGACAGACAGACAGACAGACAGACAGACAGACAGACAGACAGACAGACAGACAGACAGACAGACAGACAGACAGACAGACAGACAGACAGACAGACAGACAGACAGACAGACAGACAGACAGACAGACAGACAGACAGACAGACAGACAGACAGACAGACAGACAGACAGACAGACAGACAGACAGACAGACAGACAGACAGACAGACAGACAGACAGACAGACAGACAGACAGACAGACAGACAGACAGACAGACAGACAGACAGACAGACAGACAGACAGACAGACAGACAGACAGACAGACAGACAGACAGACAGACAGACAGACAGACAGACAGACAGACAGACAGACAGACAGACAGACAGACAGACAGACAGACAGACAGACAGACAGACAGACAGACAGACAGACAGACAGACAGACAGACAGACACAGACAGACAGACAGACAGACAGACAGACAGACAGACAGACAGACAGACAGACAGACAGACAGACAGACAGACAGACAGACAGACAGACAGACAGACAGACAGACAGACAGACAGACAGACAGACAGACAGACAGACAGACAGACAGACAGACAGACAGACAGACAGACAGACAGACAGACAGACAGACAGACAGACAGACAGACAGACAGACAGACAGACAGACAGACAGACAGACAGACAGACAGACAGACAGACAGACAGACAGACAGACAGACAGACAGACAGACAGACAGACAGACAGACAGACAGACAGACAGACAGACAGACAGACAGACAGACAGACAGACAGACAGACAGACAGACAGACAGACAGACAGACAGACAGACAGACAGACAGACAGACAGACAGACAGACAGACAGACAGACAGACAGACAGACAGACAGACAGACAGACAGACAGACAGACAGACAGACAGACAGACAGACAGACAGACAGACAGACAGACAGACAGACAGACAGACAGACAGACAGACAGACAGACAGACAGACAGACAGACAGACAGACAGACAGACAGACAGACAGACAGACAGACAGACAGACAGACAGACAGACAGACAGACAGACAGACAGACAGACAGACAGACAGACAGACAGACAGACAGACAGACAGACAGACAGACAGACAGACAGACAGACAGACAGACAGACAGACAGACAGACAGACAGACAGACAGACAGACAGACAGACAGACAGACAGACAGACAGACAGACAGACAGACAGACAGACAGACAGACAGACAGACAGACAGACAGACAGACAGACAGACAGACAGACAGACAGACAGACAGACAGACAGACAGACAGACAGACAGACAGACAGACAGACAGACAGACAGACAGACAGACAGACAGACAGACAGACAGACAGACAGACAGACAGACAGACAGACAGACAGACAGACAGACAGACAGACAGACAGACAGACAGACAGACAGACAGACAGACAGACAGACAGACAGACAGACAGACAGACAGACAGACAGACAGACAGACAGACAGACAGACAGACAGACAGACAGACAGACAGACAGACAGACAGACAGACAGACAGACAGACAGACAGACAGACAGACAGACAGACAGACAGACAGACAGACAGACAGACAGACAGACAGACAGACAGACAGACAGACAGACAGACAGACAGACAGACAGACAGACAGACAGACAGACAGACAGACAGACAGACAGACAGACAGACAGACAGACAGACAGACAGACAGACAGACAGACAGACAGACAGACAGACAGACAGACAGACAGACAGACAGACAGACAGACAGACAGACAGACAGACAGACAGACAGACAGACAGACAGACAGACAGACAGACAGACAGACAGACAGACAGACAGACAGACAGACAGACAGACAGACAGACAGACAGACAGACAGACAGACAGACAGACAGACAGACAGACAGACAGACAGACAGACAGACAGACAGACAGACAGACAGACAGACAGACAGACAGACAGACAGACAGACAGACAGACAGACAGACAGACAGACAGACAGACAGACAGACAGACAGACAGACAGACAGACAGACAGATACAGACAGACAGACAGACAGACAGACAGACAGACAGACAGACAGACAGACAGACAGACAGACAGACAGACAGACAGACAGACAGACAGACAGACAGACAGACAGACAGACAGACAGACAGACAGACAGACAGACAGACAGACAGACAGACAGACAGACAGACAGACAGACAGACAGACAGACAGACAGACAGACAGACAGACAGACAGACAGACAGACAGACAGACAGACAGACAGACAGACAGACAGACAGACAGACAGACAGACAGACAGACAGACAGACAGACAGACAGACAGACAGACAGACAGACAGACAGACAGACAGACAGACAGACAGACAGACAGACAGACAGACAGACAGACAGACAGACAGACAGACAGACAGACAGACAGACAGACAGACAGACAGACAGACAGACAGACAGACAGACAGACAGACAGACAGACAGACAGACAGACAGACAGACAGACAGACAGACAGACAGACAGACAGACAGACAGACAGACAGACAGACAGACAGACAGACAGACAGACAGACAGACAGACAGACAGACAGACAGACAGACAGACAGACAGACAGACAGACAGACAGACAGACAGACAGACAGACAGACAGACAGACAGACAGACAGACAGACAGACAGACAGACAGACAGACAGACAGACAGACAGACAGACAGACAGACAGACAGACAGACAGACAGACAGACAGACAGACAGACAGACAGACAGACAGACAGACAGACAGACAGACAGACAGACAGACAGACAGACAGACAGACAGACAGACAGACAGACAGACAGACAGACAGACAGACAGACAGACAGACAGACAGACAGACAGACAGACAGACAGACAGACAGACAGACAGACAGACAGACAGACAGACAGACAGACAGACAGACAGACAGACAGACAGACAGACAGACAGACAGACAGACAGACAGACAGACAGACAGACAGACAGACAGACAGACAGACAGACAGACAGACAGACAGACAGACAGACAGACAGACAGACAGACAGACAGACAGACAGACAGACAGACAGACAGACAGACAGACAGACAGACAGACAGACAGACAGACAGACAGACAGACAGACAGACAGACAGACAGACAGACAGACAGACAGACAGACAGACAGACAGACAGACAGACAGACAGACAGACAGACAGACAGACAGACAGACAGACAGACAGACAGACAGACAGACAGACAGACAGACAGACAGACAGACAGACAGACAGACAGACAGACAGACAGACAGACAGACAGACAGACAGACAGACAGACAGACAGACAGACAGACAGACAGACAGACAGACAGACAGACAGACAGACAGACAGACAGACAGACAGACAGACAGACAGACAGACAGACAGACAGACAGACAGACAGACAGACAGACAGACAGACAGACAGACAGACAGACAGACAGACAGACAGACAGACAGACAGACAGACAGACAGACAGACAGACAGACAGACAGACAGACAGACAGACAGACAGACAGACAGACAGACAGACAGACAGACAGACAGACAGACAGACAGACAGACAGACAGACAGACAGACAGACAGACAGACAGACAGACAGACAGACAGACAGACAGACAGACAGACAGACAGACAGACAGACAGACAGACAGACAGACAGACAGACAGACAGACAGACAGACAGACAGACAGACAGACAGACAGACAGACAGACAGACAGACAGACAGACAGACAGACAGACAGACAGACAGACAGACAGACAGACAGACAGACAGACAGACAGACAGACAGACAGACAGACAGACAGACAGACAGACAGACAGACAGACAGACAGACAGACAGACAGACAGACAGACAGACAGACAGACAGACAGACAGACAGACAGACAGACAGACAGACAGACAGACAGACAGACAGACAGACAGACAGACAGACAGACAGACAGACAGACAGACAGACAGACAGACAGACAGACAGACAGACAGACAGAGACAGACAGACAGACAGACAGACAGACAGACAGACAGACAGACAGACAGACAGACAGACAGACAGACAGACAGACAGACAGACAGACAGACAGACAGACAGACAGACAGACAGACAGACAGACAGACAGACAGACAGACAGACAGACAGACAGACAGACAGACAGACAGACAGACAGACAGACAGACAGACAGACAGACAGACAGACAGACAGACAGACAGACAGACAGACAGACAGACAGACAGACAGACAGACAGACAGACAGACAGACAGACAGACAGACAGACAGACAGACAGACAGACAGACAGACAGACAGACAGACAGACAGACAGACAGACAGACAGACAGACAGACAGACAGACAGACAGACAGACAGACAGACAGACAGACAGACAGACAGACAGACAGACAGACAGACAGACAGACAGACAGACAGACAGACAGACAGACAGACAGACAGACAGACAGACAGACAGACAGACAGACAGACAGACAGACAGACAGACAGACAGACAGACAGACAGACAGACAGACAGACAGACAGACAGACAGACAGACAGACAGACAGACAGACAGACAGACAGACAGACAGACAGACAGACAGACAGACAGACAGACAGACAGACAGACAGACAGACAGACAGACAGACAGACAGACAGACAGACAGACAGACAGACAGACAGACAGACAGACAGACAGACAGACAGACAGACAGACAGACAGACAGACAGACAGACAGACAGACAGACAGACAGACAGACAGACAGACAGACAGACAGACAGACAGACAGACAGACAGACAGACAGACAGACAGACAGACAGACAGACAGACAGACAGACAGACAGACAGACAGACAGACAGACAGACAGACAGACAGACAGACAGACAGACAGACAGACAGACAGACAGACAGACAGACAGACAGACAGACAGACAGACAGACAGACAGACAGACAGACAGACAGACAGACAGACAGACAGACAGACAGACAGACAGACAGACAGACAGACAGACAGACAGACAGACAGACAGACAGACAGACAGACAGACAGACAGACAGACAGACAGACAGACAGACAGACAGACAGACAGACAGACAGACAGACAGACAGACAGACAGACAGACAGACAGACAGACAGACAGACAGACAGACAGACAGACAGACAGACAGACAGACAGACAGACAGACAGACAGACAGACAGACAGACAGACAGACAGACAGACAGACAGACAGACAGACAGACAGACAGACAGACAGACAGACAGACAGACAGACAGACAGACAGACAGACAGACAGACAGACAGACAGACAGACAGACAGACAGACAGACAGACAGACAGACAGACAGACAGACAGACAGACAGACAGACAGACAGACAGACAGACAGACAGACAGACAGACAGACAGACAGACAGACAGACAGACAGACAGACAGACAGACAGACAGACAGACAGACAGACAGACAGACAGACAGACAGACAGACAGACAGACAGACAGACAGACAGACAGACAGACAGACAGACAGACAGACAGACAGACAGACAGACAGACAGACAGACAGACAGACAGACAGACAGACAGACAGACAGACAGACAGACAGACAGACAGACAGACAGACAGACAGACAGACAGACAGACAGACAGACAGACAGACAGACAGACAGACAGACAGACAGACAGACAGACAGACAGACAGACAGACAGACAGACAGACAGACAGACAGACAGACAGACAGACAGACAGACAGACAGACAGACAGACAGACAGACAGACAGACAGACAGACAGACAGACAGACAGACAGACAGACAGACAGACAGACAGACAGACAGACAGACAGACAGACAGACAGACAGACAGACAGACAGACAGACAGACAGACAGACAGACAGACAGACAGACAGACAGACAGACAGACAGACAGACAGACAGACAGACAGACAGACAGACAGACAGACAGACAGACAGACAGACAGACAGACAGACAGACAGACAGACAGACAGACAGACAGACAGACAGACAGACAGACAGACAGACAGACAGACAGACAGACAGACAGACAGACAGACAGACAGACAGACAGACAGACAGACAGACAGACAGACAGACAGACAGACAGACAGACAGACAGACAGACAGACAGACAGACAGACAGACAGACAGACAGACAGACAGACAGACAGACAGACAGACAGACAGACAGACAGACAGACAGACAGACAGACAGACAGACAGACAGACAGACAGACAGACAGACAGACAGACAGACAGACAGACAGACAGACAGACAGACAGACAGACAGACAGACAGACAGACAGACAGACAGACAGACAGACAGACAGACAGACAGACAGACAGACAGACAGACAGACAGACAGACAGACAGACAGACAGACAGACAGACAGACAGACAGACAGACAGACAGACAGACAGACAGACAGACAGACAGACAGACAGACAGACAGACAGACAGACAGACAGACAGACAGACAGACAGACAGACAGACAGACAGACAGACAGACAGACAGACAGACAGACAGACAGACAGACAGACAGACAGACAGACAGACAGACAGACAGACAGACAGACAGACAGACAGACAGACAGACAGACAGACAGACAGACAGACAGACAGACAGACAGACAGACAGACAGACAGACAGACAGACAGACAGACAGACAGACAGACAGACAGACAGACAGACAGACAGACAGACAGACAGACAGACAGACAGACAGACAGACAGACAGACAGACAGACAGACAGACAGACAGACAGACAGACAGACAGACAGACAGACAGACAGACAGACAGACAGACAGACAGACAGACAGACAGACAGACAGACAGACAGACAGACAGACAGACAGACAGACAGACAGACAGACAGACAGACAGACAGACAGACAGACAGACAGACAGACAGACAGACAGACAGACAGACAGACAGACAGACAGACAGACAGACAGACAGACAGACAGACAGACAGACAGACAGACAGACAGACAGACAGACAGACAGACAGACAGACAGACAGACAGACAGACAGACAGACAGACAGACAGACAGACAGACAGACAGACAGACAGACAGACAGACAGACAGACAGACAGACAGACAGACAGACAGACAGACAGACAGACAGACAGACAGACAGACAGACAGACAGACAGACAGACAGACAGACAGACAGACAGACAGACAGACAGACAGACAGACAGACAGACAGACAGACAGACAGACAGACAGACAGACAGACAGACAGACAGACAGACAGACAGACAGACAGACAGACAGACAGACAGACAGACAGACAGACAGACAGACAGACAGACAGACAGACAGACAGACAGACAGACAGACAGACAGACAGACAGACAGACAGACAGACAGACAGACAGACAGACAGACAGACAGACAGACAGACAGACAGACAGACAGACAGACAGACAGACAGACAGACAGACAGACAGACAGACAGACAGACAGACAGACAGACAGACAGACAGACAGACAGACAGACAGACAGACAGACAGACAGACAGACAGACAGACAGACAGACAGACAGACAGACAGACAGACAGACAGACAGACAGACAGACAGACAGACAGACAGACAGACAGACAGACAGACAGACAGACAGACAGACAGACAGACAGACAGACAGACAGACAGACAGACAGACAGACAGACAGACAGACAGACAGACAGACAGACAGACAGACAGACAGACAGACAGACAGACAGACAGACAGACAGACAGACAGACAGACAGACAGACAGACAGACAGACAGACAGACAGACAGACAGACAGACAGACAGACAGACAGACAGACAGACAGACAGACAGACAGACAGACAGACAGACAGACAGACAGACAGACAGACAGACAGACAGACAGACAGACAGACAGACAGACAGACAGACAGACAGACAGACAGACAGACAGACAGACAGACAGACAGACAGACAGACAGACAGACAGACAGACAGACAGACAGACAGACAGACAGACAGACAGACAGACAGACAGACAGACAGACAGACAGACAGACAGACAGACAGACAGACAGACAGACAGACAGACAGACAGACAGACAGACAGACAGACAGACAGACAGACAGACAGACAGACAGACAGACAGACAGACAGACAGACAGACAGACAGACAGACAGACAGACAGACAGACAGACAGACAGACAGACAGACAGACAGACAGACAGACAGACAGACAGACAGACAGACAGACAGACAGACAGACAGACAGACAGACAGACAGACAGACAGACAGACAGACAGACAGACAGACAGACAGACAGACAGACAGACAGACAGACAGACAGACAGACAGACAGACAGACAGACAGACAGACAGACAGACAGACAGACAGACAGACAGACAGACAGACAGACAGACAGACAGACAGACAGACAGACAGACAGACAGACAGACAGACAGACAGACAGACAGACAGACAGACAGACAGACAGACAGACAGACAGACAGACAGACAGACAGACAGACAGACAGACAGACAGACAGACAGACAGACAGACAGACAGACAGACAGACAGACAGACAGACAGACAGACAGACAGACAGACAGACAGACAGACAGACAGACAGACAGACAGACAGACAGACAGACAGACAGACAGACAGACAGACAGACAGACAGACAGACAGACAGACAGACAGACAGACAGACAGACAGACAGACAGACAGACAGACAGACAGACAGACAGACAGACAGACAGACAGACAGACAGACAGACAGACAGACAGACAGACAGACAGACAGACAGACAGACAGACAGACAGACAGACAGACAGACAGACAGACAGACAGACAGACAGACAGACAGACAGACAGACAGACAGACAGACAGACAGACAGACAGACAGACAGACAGACAGACAGACAGACAGACAGACAGACAGACAGACAGACAGACAGACAGACAGACAGACAGACAGACAGACAGACAGACAGACAGACAGACAGACAGACAGACAGACAGACAGACAGACAGACAGACAGACAGACAGACAGACAGACAGACAGACAGACAGACAGACAGACAGACAGACAGACAGACAGACAGACAGACAGACAGACAGACAGACAGACAGACAGACAGACAGACAGACAGACAGACAGACAGACAGACAGACAGACAGACAGACAGACAGACAGACAGACAGACAGACAGACAGACAGACAGACAGACAGACAGACAGACAGACAGACAGACAGACAGACAGACAGACAGACAGACAGACAGACAGACAGACAGACAGACAGACAGACAGACAGACAGACAGACAGACAGACAGACAGACAGACAGACAGACAGACAGACAGACAGACAGACAGACAGACAGACAGACAGACAGACAGACAGACAGACAGACAGACAGACAGACAGACAGACAGACAGACAGACAGACAGACAGACAGACAGACAGACAGACAGACAGACAGACAGACAGACAGACAGACAGACAGACAGACAGACAGACAGACAGACAGACAGACAGACAGACAGACAGACAGACAGACAGACAGACAGACAGACAGACAGACAGACAGACAGACAGACAGACAGACAGACAGACAGACAGACAGACAGACAGACAGACAGACAGACAGACAGACAGACAGACAGACAGACAGACAGACAGACAGACAGACAGACAGACAGACAGACAGACAGACAGACAGACAGACAGACAGACAGACAGACAGACAGACAGACAGACAGACAGACAGACAGACAGACAGACAGACAGACAGACAGACAGACAGACAGACAGACAGACAGACAGACAGACAGACAGACAGACAGACAGACAGACAGACAGACAGACAGACAGACAGACAGACAGACAGACAGACAGACAGACAGACAGACAGACAGACAGACAGACAGACAGACAGACAGACAGACAGACAGACAGACAGACAGACAGACAGACAGACAGACAGACAGACAGACAGACAGACAGACAGACAGACAGACAGACAGACAGACAGACAGACAGACAGACAGACAGACAGACAGACAGACAGACAGACAGACAGACAGACAGACAGACAGACAGACAGACAGACAGACAGACAGACAGACAGACAGACAGACAGACAGACAGACAGACAGACAGACAGACAGACAGACAGACAGACAGACAGACAGACAGACAGACAGACAGACAGACAGACAGACAGACAGACAGACAGACAGACAGACAGACAGACAGACAGACAGACAGACAGACAGACAGACAGACAGACAGACAGACAGACAGACAGACAGACAGACAGACAGACAGACAGACAGACAGACAGACAGACAGACAGACAGACAGACAGACAGACAGACAGACAGACAGACAGACAGACAGACAGACAGACAGACAGACAGACAGACAGACAGACAGACAGACAGACAGACAGACAGACAGACAGACAGACAGACAGACAGACAGACAGACAGACAGACAGACAGACAGACAGACAGACAGACAGACAGACAGACAGACAGACAGACAGACAGACAGACAGACAGACAGACAGACAGACAGACAGACAGACAGACAGACAGACAGACAGACAGACAGACAGACAGACAGACAGACAGACAGACAGACAGACAGACAGACAGACAGACAGACAGACAGACAGACAGACAGACAGACAGACAGACAGACAGACAGACAGACAGACAGACAGACAGACAGACAGACAGACAGACAGACAGACAGACAGACAGACAGACAGACAGACAGACAGACAGACAGACAGACAGACAGACAGACAGACAGACAGACAGACAGACAGACAGACAGACAGACAGACAGACAGACAGACAGACAGACAGACAGACAGACAGACAGACAGACAGACAGACAGACAGACAGACAGACAGACAGACAGACAGACAGACAGACAGACAGACAGACAGACAGACAGACAGACAGACAGACAGACAGACAGACAGACAGACAGACAGACAGACAGACAGACAGACAGACAGACAGACAGACAGACAGACAGACAGACAGACAGACAGACAGACAGACAGACAGACAGACAGACAGACAGACAGACAGACAGACAGACAGACAGACAGACAGACAGACAGACAGACAGACAGACAGACAGACAGACAGACAGACAGACAGACAGACAGACAGACAGACAGACAGACAGACAGACAGACAGACAGACAGACAGACAGACAGACAGACAGACAGACAGACAGACAGACAGACAGACAGACAGACAGACAGACAGACAGACAGACAGACAGACAGACAGACAGACAGACAGACAGACAGACAGACAGACAGACAGACAGACAGACAGACAGACAGACAGACAGACAGACAGACAGACAGACAGACAGACAGACAGACAGACAGACAGACAGACAGACAGACAGACAGACAGACAGACAGACAGACAGACAGACAGACAGACAGACAGACAGACAGACAGACAGACAGACAGACAGACAGACAGACAGACAGACAGACAGACAGACAGACAGACAGACAGACAGACAGACAGACAGACAGACAGACAGACAGACAGACAGACAGACAGACAGACAGACAGACAGACAGACAGACAGACAGACAGACAGACAGACAGACAGACAGACAGACAGACAGACAGACAGACAGACAGACAGACAGACAGACAGACAGACAGACAGACAGACAGACAGACAGACAGACAGACAGACAGACAGACAGACAGACAGACAGACAGACAGACAGACAGACAGACAGACAGACAGACAGACAGACAGACAGACAGACAGACAGACAGACAGACAGACAGACAGACAGACAGACAGACAGACAGACAGACAGACAGACAGACAGACAGACAGACAGACAGACAGACAGACAGACAGACAGACAGACAGACAGACAGACAGACAGACAGACAGACAGACAGACAGACAGACAGACAGACAGACAGACAGACA
>NW_027255896.1:26873703-27008703 GCF_043229965.1 Drosophila suzukii | reverse complement strand
AGCCGCAGAGAGGCGAGCGGGGATCGCACAATGCCACCTCTCCAAACTAACGGGCGAGCTAATCGAGGAGGAGCAGCAGTTGTCCGCAGCTGTGATGATTGGTGGGAAAAGCTACAAAGCCACAATCGACACCGGAGCAACGGCAAGCTTCGTTAGCGAAGAATTGGCGGACAATATTGCTGCTCTAGACGGCAAGTTAGGTTGGCAGATGGAAGGTGCGGCGGAATTAATGCGCAGCTCGAGGTGGAGGTCAAATTCGGCAACAAACAAGTGACCATGAGCCTGTTGATTTTACCCGGGGTAGTGGATCCATTAGTGTTGGGATGGAACTTCCTGAAACAAGTCGGAACCGAGATAAGGTGTGCTGGACACGAAATAATAATACCAGCCAGGAACCGACACAATGGATGGCTCGAGGAAAAGCTATCAGTAGCAGTCGTTCAACAAGTAAACGAGTTGGACGATACTACAGCGTTCCTTGAAACAGAGCTGGCAGACTTCAGCACAATGTCGGGAACATCGAATATGGCAGAACACCAGATCAAAATGAAGGACGACAAGCCAATCAAGCAGAGATACTACCCAAAGAACCCAAAAATTCAAGGGGAAATCAACGCAAAGGTGGACGAGCTTCTCCAAATGGGGTTCATAGAGCATTCAAAGAGCCCATACAGCTCCCCCATCGTGATGGTAAAAAAGAAGACAGGCAAGTGGAGACTATGTGTCGACTTCAGGCAGATCAACGCGAAGTCAGTGAAGGATGCCTACCCAATGCCCCGCATAAACTACATCCTAGATCAACTAAGAGAAGCGCGGTACATCAGCAGTTTGGACCTGAAGGATGGATACTGGCAGATCCCACTAGAAGAAAGTAGCAGGCAATATACAGCATTTACGGTACCAGGCAAAGGTCTGTTTCAGTGGAGGGTAATGCCGTTCGGACTTCACTCGGCGTCGGCAACGTTTCAGCGAGTCTTGGACCAAGTAATTGGCCCCGAGATGTCACCTCACGCATTCGCTTACCAGGATGACATAATAGTGATCGGTCGCACGCTGGAAGAACACAAAAGAAACCTGAGGGAAGTGTTCCGGCGTCTAAAGGAGGCAAATCTGAGGCTGAATCCAGAAAAATGCCAATTCTTCAAAAAGGAGCTGCTGTACCTGGGTCATCGAGTGACTAGCGAGGGAATAGGAACAGATCCAGAAAAAGTAGCCGCCATCGCCGAACTAGAACCGCCATCGACTGTCAAAGAGCTCCGGCAATACCTAGGAGTAGCGTCGTGGTACCGCCGGTTTGTACCAGATTTTTCCAGAATCGTCAAACCCCTGAACGACCTGCTGCGCAAAGGCAGTAAGTGGGAGTGGACACCAGAGCACCAGAGGGCGTTTGAGGAGGTTAAGGCAAGACTCGTGGCAGATCCAGTGCTAGCATGCCCGGACTTCAGTAGAACTTTCATCCTGCAAACAGACGCCAGCGACTACGGCATCGGAGCGATACTGACCCAGGACACCGAAAAGGGCGAAAGAGTAATCTCCTACTCGAGCCGAACACTGAACGGCGCGGAAAAGAACTACTCGACAACGGAGAAGGAGTGCTTGGCGATCGTCTGGGCGATCCGGAAGCTCAGGCCATATCTGGAAGGTTACCACTTTAAAGTAGTAACCGACCACATGGCCCTGAAGTGGCTCAACAGCATCGAAAGCCCTTCAGGAAGGATCGCCAGATGGGCCCTGGAGCTACAACAGTACGACTTTGAGATAGCGTACAGAAAGGGCCAGCTTTGCGTTCTTCTTCTCGTTGCAATGGGATACCAGGTGCTCCAAGCTTCCACAACCGTAGCAAGCGCCGTACGCGCGCTTGGGCTTGAGGCAGTCGGCCGCGAAGTGACCTACGGAGTTACAGTTGAAGCATCTTACAGCGGGTCCGGGCTGATTTCCGGAAACGACTTTGTGGCGTCCAAATGCGAGAGATGGTTTCCGCAATGTTACTTTGGAGAATGCCTGCAACAGCTGGGCAGACGAATTAAGGCAGTCAATGTGTGCCTGTTGTCGTAGAAGAGTATCCGGTATTCCTTCGATTAAAGTGTCGATTAATTCCTCGTCGTCTATCCGGATGGATGGTTTTCGGCCAAAGAGCTAGTGGGATGGCTCTGAGGGCGCCGAGCTGAAAGCTACCGAACGGGTCGCAGGTTGCGGATAGCGAGCGCCCTGGTTCTCCAGGGTAGCTACGAATAAGATTGGAAGTTGGACACGGCCCGGATACCGCCAAGCCCCCAACACGAAGCGCAAATAAGTAGCCCCGGACAGTCAGCGGGTATCTGCGCCGTAGCAGTATCGACGTCGCGCTTGTGCTGCCGCCTCCGACAAATAGCTCACACATACCCCTTCCCACACTCTTTGAACCTACCTTTTCCCTAGCCACACAACTCATCTTACCCCGGGCTGGACTGAGGTGTCACTCGTACCGTGCCGAGAGTCAATATGGCTGGGAGCCCGAGTCATCAAATAACCCAGTCTCAAACGGTGAGCTCAGGCAAGTGGCGACCGCCTGTTCTAAGTCAGCCTTACCCGGGTTCGGCGGATCTCTGCCCGGGTGGACCTGTCCTTTCTCCGCAGCTCGTGGGATTTAACATGGAGAATTTAACAAATTAAAAACAAAAAGACTGCACCAGACAAGAGCCCGACACTCTTAAAAAGTCGGAAGTCGTAACCAACGACGATAGAACGAGCAAGATCACGGCTCCGACCACCCCAGTCCATGTGACGTCTACCCCTGCCAAGGCCAGCGAACAACGCAGCCGGCTAAGCCCAACTCGCCATAGAGACAAGCCCAAGCCTCCCTGAGCCTCTGAGGGGAGCGCTAAAGCCGGTCTCGTGGTGAGTACCAGGGCAAAGGAGTTTAAGAGGATGCCTCCTAACCAGGCAGGACCTCTTGAACGAAAGAAAGCTTTTAGGATCCTCAAACGGCTGGCCACCAATCCGATACGTGAGGATCAGACGTCAAAATTGGATTACCTGAAAATCCAAGAAGACATAGCCTGGGCAAAGGCAATTATCCCAGACTTCGACATCGCTATGACCACCAGCCACAGCAACAAGCGAGAGAGGTCGATGGAGTCAGCTCAACCAGCGAGCAAGAAGGCTAAGGTAACCAACCGCGGCACATGGTCGAGATCCTTTGCGGAAGTGGAAAAGGATCGGAAGATCATTGGTGTCATCGACCAGAGCGATGAAGGCGGTAGGATCCCAAGAAACCAATGGGGTTTGGTTAGACGGGCCCTAGCGTCAGTGGCCTTGAAAGTGCTGGACGAAAACCCAGGCCCGCCACCCGATTGCACAGATGCAGGGTGCTACCAGGGCAATATAAAGTTGATCGCCTGCAAAGAAGAGAGATCGGCAGCACTCTACAAGGCTGCAATTAACAAGGTCGGCGAGGTCTACCCCGGGGCCAAGCTGGCAGTTTGTGAGGCTGCAGACATCCCGTCTCGACCGAGAGCGAGGGTGTGGCTGCCGTCGGAACCATCGGAACCAGAGGCTTTACCCAGCCTGCTGACCTGGTTCAACCCAAAACTTCCAACAGACGGTTGGAAGGTGGTCAAGGTGGAGAAAACCGAGCGCGTCACCATGAACGTGGTTATCCTCCAGAACCAGGCCTGCTTGGAACCCCTCGCAGCCTCGATAAGGTGCAGCTTCGAGTCTACGACACCAATAAGTTAGCGGCAGACAACCTGGCTGCCTGTGCGTCGTACGAACCCCCGAGCGACGACGAACTAGAACACGAAAAGGCCACCCTCACCGGCTACGTGTCAACTCGGAGCTGGCAGAGAGCCTGAAGCAGCTGTGCACCCAGGACACAACTCGACCAGGGCGCTCTGTTCTCCAGGACTTTAGCGGAGGAAGCGGAGGGTACCCAGCCCGACCCTAGTCCCAAAGATGGTGCAGTTTCTGCAAATTAACCTGCACCACAGCAAGGCAGCATCCGCTGCCCTCCTCACCCGCCTGGCAACAGGCAACATAGACGTAGTCCTCATTCAAGAGCCATGGATTGTTGGTAACAACATCTGTGGCTTATCAACCCCCCTATACAAGCTATTTTACACCAAGGACAAGGGTAAAACCAGAACCTGCATTCTTACAAAGACACACTGGAGCTAAACGAACACACCCATCACACCATAGCATCATTCAATCTGGCTCACGACTACGAAGGGCCACTACCAAACACCACTACACAACAACTCATACGCACTCACTCATCTAAGGAACTCATCCTGGGTGGGGACGCTAACTCACACCACACACAATGGGGAAGTACAAACACCAACGAAAGGGGTGAGTTACTCTACGACTATATCCTTCAATCAAATCTATTCATCTGCAACAAAGGTAATGACCCAACTTTCATCACTAGAAATAGGAGGGAAGTACTAGACATTACTCTAATATCTGATCCCTTACTTAACCAGCTAGACGCGTGGAAGGTGGGGATCGAACACTCATTCTCAGACCACCGTTACATAGAATTTACAATAAGTCTAGACTGTCTTCCCGCCCAGAACATCACTACTCTAAGATTAACCAACTGGGGATATTACAAAAATCTCCTCAACAGGAACCTACACGCTCCACCGACACACATACGCAACCGTCAAGAATTAGATAACCTAGTTAACACTTTTACTGATATCTGCGGTGAGGCCTTAAAAAGGGCTTGCCCAAGCAGAACAGTCAAAACAAAGCACAAACCTTGGTGGAACGCAACCCTGGCGAACCTTAAAATAGAGTGTAGAACTTACTTCAATAGCGAATCCTCCTGGAATTTATATCATACAAAACTAAGTCTATACAAAAAGGAAATTAGAACAGCAAAACGAAGAGCTTGGGCTAACTTCTGCAGTAGCATAGAATCTACTGCGGAGACAATCAGACTCAGAAGAATTCTAGCAAAAGCTCCAGCAACCATTGGCTATCTAAAAACCAATGCTGACAGCTGGACGGAAAACAGTCGGGAAACCCTTGAACTACTGTTAGACACCCACTTCCCTAAGAACACCCATGTAGTAGAGGACCTCCACATAGAGGAGAATTTAGACGACCAGAGTATTGACAACATTTCAAACCCTGGCCGCATTCAGTGGGCTGTCAACTCTTTCAAGCCCTTCAAATCACCTGGCCCAAATGGGTTCTTCCCGGCCCAGTTACAACGGACACTAGATATGTCCCTTCCCTGGCTGACAGCCATCTTCCACGGCTGCCTTGCTCTAAACCATATTCCAACAAGGTGGCTGGACGTTAAGGTAGTTTTTATACCGAAAGCCGGCAACCCCTTCCACACTAACCCAAAGGACTTCCGCCCGATCAGTCTCTCTTCCTTCTTTTTGAAGACCCTGGAAAGGCTAATTAACACCCATATCAGACTAACCATCGACCATAGCCTACTCTCTGACGCACAGCATGCATACCATAAGGGTAGATCAACCGATACCGCCCTCCACTCTCTAGTGTACAATATAGAGAGAGGCTTACGCAATAAGGAATGCTCTCTTGCAGCGTTTCTAGACATAGAAGGCGCCTATAACAACGTCACCCCAACGGTGATTACTGGTGCTCTGACTGAACTGGGCTTTGAGCGGCCCATAGTGGGACTCATACACACCATGCTAACCAGCAGAGCAGTGTACTCCACTATAGGATCGGCCCACTCTATCAGGAAAGTCAGCAGGGGGGCGTACTCTCACCTCTTCTATGGGGTTTAGTGGTCACCAAACTGCTATCACTTCTAGAAGCCTACGCGGATGACGTGGTTATCCTACTGCAGGGTAAATTCCCGCAAACCCTTTGCAATCTAATGGAGACAGCCCTATCCACCCTCTCCCGGTGGACGGCTGGCTGTGGACTGGGAGTTAACCCAGAAAAGATCGAACTAGTTCTCTTTACAAGGAAGTATAAGGTACCAATTCTAGTTCCCCCAAAACTACACCAAACGCGCCTAACCTCTTCGCTTGTAAAAAAGCCATAGGGAGGAAGTGGGGTTTCTCCCCCATGATAGTTCACTGGCTATATACTGCAATAGTCAGGCCCATTCTTCTCTACGGAAACATCGTTTGGTGGCCTTCTCTAGATAAGAACTGCAACCTCCGGATCCTTCACAAGATCCAAAGAAGCGCAGAGCTCTGCATCAGTGGGGCGCTTCGCACTATCGCCACTGAGGCACTAAACACAATTCTCGATCTCCAACCCCTGGACCTACTTGCCAAAAGCTGGGCATCTGCAAAAGCGCTGAGGCTCCGTGAAGCAGCGGCATGGACAACAGGCTCCACGGGTCACTCCAATGTCCTATCAAAACATTCACCCCTACCACGTAACACAGACTACGTCCCACCCATAGCCAACTTCGAAAGAAGATACAAGATCTATATACCCACCCGTACGGACTGGGACGGCTCCAAGCTTAACTCCCAAACTGGTGGGGGAGTCTTTTCCCTCCAACTAGACATAAAAGTCTCATTCCGCCTACCAGACCACTGTAGTGTTTTCCAAGCGGAAGTGATGGCAATTCAGGAAGCCACTACCCACCTGAACACGTCTGTACATCAAGACATAGATATTTTCATCTTCTCGGATAGTCAAGCAGCCCTCAGGGCCCTCGACTCCTACACAACGAGCTCAAAAACAATCTCTGAATGCCGCAAATCTCTTTACGAGATGGCCACTCATCTGAGAATCAACATTGAGGGCAACTGCATAGCAGACGAGCTAGCAAGACAGGGGACAACCGCCGATATCCTTCGTGATAAGGACACGGTAGGTATGCCCATGGCTACCTGCAAGCTCTATCTCAGGCAGAGATTGTATACACTTTCCAACAACCGTTGGAACTCAATCTCAACATGCCACAATTCTAGACACATGGCCAAACTACAACACGAAAAGAACAAAAACTCTCCTACAATCTAGCAGGGAAAACATCTCCACTCTCCTAAATGCCCTCACGGGCCACTGTCTTATAGGGACTCATGCGCTAAGGCTGGGTCTAAGTAACCACGACTTCTGCCGCAGCTGCAAACAGATAGACGAAGAGGAGAGCATCGAACACCTCCTATGCTTCTGCCCAGCGCATAACCTAAAGCACTTTCAAACCCTAGGTAGCTACACACTTCCGAACCTTGCGGCCATTCAGGACGTAAGCATTCAAAAACTATTATGTTTCTTGAGAAGAACAGAATACTTCGCGAAAGCAGATAACCCATGAGCTAGGGAAACGGATCTTTCAGAGATCATGTGGTATCACAAGGGGCCCATTGTGGCCTAAGTGAGGGGACTAATATCTAGTCTCCAACCACTTCTACCTAACCTAACCTATCCGGATGGATAGGATCTTGTCGTTGAAGTACGTAGCAAAGTCTTCAGCTGGTTGCCACTTTCGCTCCTGGAACTTGCGTCTGGACATTATCTTGCTCTCTTTTGACTGAAAAGCCTCTGCGAGTTGAGTCCTGGGCTGGCAAGGACAGAAAGTTCTCAGAAGAGTGCAACCAAATTTGAGCGCGGTCTTTCTACTTTGACATAACCAGCATGCGAGTTATGTCTTCACTCAGCTTGTACATTTTTATGATCGCGTTGGGCTGTGCGATCCACGTGTTAAATGGCACTTCGCTGTTAGCAGTACCGTCAAAAGGTGGAAGCATTTCCTTAACCGTGGCCACCAAAGAGTTGTTGTTAAAAATGGCTGTATTAGGTCTGGCAGCTTCTGCAACAATATTCCCCAAATCCGATAGGGTGACATTGGTTTGATTTGGTGTGGAAAAATTGTTTTAGACTTCTGGCAAGTTGCTCGTCGAAGGTACGGTCACTTAATTCAATGGTTGACGCCGGGAAACTTCCAACTTGAGAAACTCATTTTCCAATTGGACCACTTCTAAGTGACGCTTCAGAGATTCCAATTGCAAGGAAATTTCTGGAACGCACATGTTGTTGTAGGCATTCGTCGTTGTTTTGGGCATCCAGCGATGTAACCCCGACATCGTCCTAAACGGTTCCCTGATTTGCAGCATCCTCGGCCCCAGCTTCAATGTCGGTCATGTCCTTGGGGTCCAGAACTGGACAATCACCTCGGGCTTCGGGAGGCACACTATTCAACCGCGTTGCTAGTGTTGCCTTGGTGCCGCTTTTCGGCAACCCAAGTTATTCCAGCCAACATCGAAGTTCTGATGCTGTGAAGTCGCCCGCATCGATGGTGTCTATGATTACGAACTATTTTAAATAACTCACTTAATAACTTTTGCTTTATTTTGCTCGTAGGCAGACTTAGGGACGCGAGAAAATTTTTTCGCGGTAATCCCACTTCTGAAATTATAGACGGCACCTTCTAGGTGTTTCTTCTTAGGCGGTCGCAGCAAAAGTGATCTTTATTGCACAGATTTGTACAGGCTTAGCCCATTTTACAAGAGTATGAGTAGAGTATGAGGGAGTGAGACAAGCATAGTGTTTCTTAAGAGTAACAGAGATGTATATATGTGTTTAATAAAAGTGTGACCTAACTTAATGTAGTATGTATGTATAACAGATGCTTAGGGATATGTATGTGTGTGTCTGATTGCTACAAAAGATTCCCAAAAAACACGCGGCGGAAAAAAATAGTTGTGAAAAATATTAATTTTTGATGTGAAAAACAACAAATGATGCATATAAATAAACAAAATTATGAATCTGTGAAAAAATTTGAAAATCTTATTAAGTGCAAAGTTCCTAGGGAGCAAAAATAAGAGATGTTTGTTTTTATAACTTATGTTTGTTTGTATCAATAACATTAAAGCACAATTTTTATTTTTGTGCAAGTAAACAAACATGGCTATTTAAATAAAAATCTCGAACATCTCTAATTTTGCGTCCCTGGAAAAGTGTTATTGTTTTTCCGCATCTGCAAAATAAATAAATGTTTTAATAAATAATAAAAAAATTCAGAAATAGTGTGTGGTATATTTTTCTTAACAATTTTTTAAAACAAAATAAAATAAATCAAGTGACTGAAAACAAAAGTTTGCAAATTTCTTCTCGCTATTTTTTTAATTTTCTTTTATTTTTAGTCAAGGCTGATGGTAAGTCTATAAAAAAAATGGAAGGCTAAGTCGTTCCATTTTAAGCATATTATCGGAGGAGCTTGTTCTGTCCCACAACTTGGAGGGGGCAAAACAAGAAGAAGCTCAGTCTACCCAAATTTCGTCCGCGCCATATAGTAGAGTGTGGTATATTTTTCTTAACAATTTTTTAAAACAAAATAAAATAAATGAAGTGACTGAAAACAAAAGTTTGCAAATTTCTTCTCGCTATTTTTTTAACTTTCTTTTATTTTTAGTCAAGGCTGATGGTAAGTCTATAAAAAAAAATGGAAGGCTAAGTCGTTCCATTTTAAGAATATTATCGGAGGAGCTTGTTCTGTCCCACAACTTGGAGGGGGCAAAACAAGAAGAAGCTCAGTCTACACAAATTTCGTCCGTAAGTAAGTAAGTTTTTATTGAGGCTGAAAGTAACTATTGTTTGTAAGTTTAATTTTTAAAAGACTTCTGGGATTTTTACATTGAATGCCAAAAGTTGAGCTAAATAAAACTTACAAATAACGATTACTTCCGGTCACTCGTTTTTATTCTCGTCTCGTTTTATTTTTAAGACTAATTTTTTTTCTAGTACTAGATGCAATCGCTCTGGTGGAGCCCTCATAGCCTCCCTAAAAGGCGCTGCAGAAGGCAATGCGGTGCGTTAAAGACTTAAGTTGCACCAAAAGTTGAGCTAAGCGCTCAACGTGTGCTGAATGTGCGCTTTTTCGCTGCTTGAATGAGCGCTCAACGTGTGCTGAATGTGTGTGAATGGATGCTCAATAAAGCGCTCAATGCGTGCTAGTTTTGTGCACTGATGGCACAGAACATGCCTATGTTAATTTATTGAGCGCTCAGTGATGAACTTTTTGCAGTGATTGAGTGCTCAATAAGCGCTAAATGGTACGGCAGGGTACATATGTATTTACATATATGTACGTAACTATGTGTGTATGAGAAGCGACTTTGAATGTTCAAGTTATATGACACATTATTTAGGGGCTCTTACCCAATTCATAAACAACTTTGAGGCGAGAGCTAATTTCCAAATAACTCTGACAGACCAGAGATAAATCCGTGGTCAGCTATCTCTGTCAACCAGGCCTCCAAATCATTCCCACCCAGATCAATTTCACGCAGTCCGAATCAAACGAATGCTGTAAACATCCAAACCTATATTGTAAACAATCGGAGTCCCAAGCAAGCCCTGAGTCCGCTAACGTAAACAAAAGATCCCTAAAACGAGCCCCGAGTCCGCTAACGTAAACAAAAAGATCCCCAAAGCGGTCCCTAAGCTCCGCTAGTGTAAACACCAATTTCCAGCCAAGATTTGACTTCAAATTTAATTGGCAACCTGCATCATTCTATTTTCCGACTCTCTTGAGTCATTCTCTTTATCAATTTTTGTGGATAAAATCTCTTAAGCCGAGGTTTGATTATAGATCATTGAACTAGAGAGCAGGCAGTCCGTTTTTGAGATCCGAATCGAGCAGTAAACAAATCGAGAAAAAGTATAAGAGCAGTGAATTAAATAAGGTCGACCTATTGAAAAATTGTAATAGTGAATAAGTGAGTATTAAAAATAAAAAAAAATTTGTTTAATTAATTCACTAGTGAGAAACTTAATTGGCGCCCAACGTGGGGCTGTGTGATTAAAAAGTTCTAAAACAAAGCTTTTAAATAAACGCAAAAAATTTTAAAAGTGAAAAAGGAATTTTTCGCGGTCAAAAACCCGATACAACCGACGAATATATAATGCCTGTGTTGATAAAAATAAGGTGGAAATTAATAAGTGCAATAATCCCCTTAAACTCTATAGAACCGTCAAAAAGGAACCAAGTTTGTATAAAGAAACATAAATATACAAAGTGGAAGAATTAATTTCTGATTTCGAAAATATTCTCAAAATGTCAGAACCTTCAATAAGCCAGACTGAAGCAAATAAAAGAGACTCCACATAAATCCGCCTCAAGAACATCATCAGGCGATTACAAACAATACAATGTTAAATGTTGTAGATTTAATTAAACAAATGGTAAATTTTGAATTGAATCCATTAAAGGAGGATATTGTTAACTTAAGATCGCAGCTTTCTCATAAAATATAATCGGTTGAGGATTATCAGATAGAGATTGTAGATCCAAATATTAAGTGCGACACATCTTATGAGATATAAAGAATATAAAGGTGAATAAGATAAATATGTATGCTGAAATAGCCATGGGGCAATATGCCGTAGGGAGTGAAAGATTTTATTCCGCCTTATCAATATTAAAAAACAAAATAACGGGAATGGCAAACGATGCCTTAACCCATAACGGTACGGTATTCAATTTCGATGCCATAATGGCCAGACTTGACTTTGTCTTTAGCGACAAACGTCCAATTCATATTATTGAACAGGAATTAAGTGTTTTAAGACAGGGAAAAATATCCATTATGGATTATTATGGTACAGTTAATAGAAAATTAGCTCTACTTATTAATAAAACTATTATGACATATGGTAGAAACAAACCGATAACAGCAGAAATGAATGAAAAACATAGGAAGACTGCTCTTAGAGTTTTCATTACCTTGACCTACCAAATGCAATGGTCATAGTTCAGGAATTGGAAAGCAACAACATGAGGGCTTGTTTCCAAATAACTTCTACCAACTACTCAAAGAAAAAATAGTTAGCCAAACTCTGGTGGAAATGGTCAAACACATTTCAACGACAAGCCAAGACAACAAAACAACAATTACAATAACCAGCGAAACAATAATAATTTAAGGTTTAGTCATGACAACAACCAGAACAAAAATACTTATGGTTATTATAATCAGAACAAAAAAAATACTTGGAACCAGGGTAGATTAGATAATAACCAACAAAATCAGTGGAACGCCTATGGGCAGCCACAAAATAAGCCAGAACCAATTGAGGTAGACGAGTCTATCCAGGTTCAGAAAAGGGCTAACAACGGCTATAATGAAAGCTATAAAGTAATAATTATAGCCGGAACAAGTGGGATCAAACAAAAAAATTTGAGACCCAGAACACTCAGCAAGTACAAGCCCAAAATAAAAGGGTACCAACTGGAACTGTTAACCAACCGGCTAACAAGACAACGAGACTAAACAATATTGAGGAGAACCATTTTTTAGACAGAAGTCAGGAGTAGGCTTAACCTACTTATTTGGAAATGACCCGAAAATAAATAAAAAATTAAAAATATTAATTGACACTGGGCCAACCTCGTGTTATCGTGTTATCTGAAATGGGTAATCAAAGCAAATTTAGTTTGGGATATACAAATCCTGAACACGCCGTAGTTTAAAAATCCGACAAAAATAAAAGTTTGGAGTTCAAAAATTCCGAACACGCCGTCGTTGAGATATCCGACAAAAACAAAAGTTTGGAATTGAAAAATTCTGAACACGCCGTCGTTGAACTATCCGACAATCAAAAAATAAACAACATAAAAATATCATCTGTAGATCAAAGAAAAGATCTGGAGAATGAAATATTAAATATTATTAATGAAGAGAATTCAAAAATAAATATGCAGATTCCTTTTAGGACAGATATACGCGGTGAAATAAACACCGTAAATGATAGGCCCATTTACAGCAAAAAATACACTTATGCTCTATCAGCTTCAGGTTTTGTAAATTCTGAAATAAGTCGAATGCTAAAAGTAGAAACTATAAGGCCAAGTAGAAGTCCTTATAATTTCCCTGTACTAGTGTTACCAAAAAAAGGTTTCAATGAAGATGGAACTCCAAAATAAGACTCGTAATTGATTATAAAAAACTTGATGAAAATACTGTACCTGATAGGTATCCAATGCAGGACCCTTCTGTGATTTTATAAAATCTTGGAAAAGCCAAATACTTTTTAACAATTGACTTGGACTCTGGATTTCAGCAGATTATAATAATAATAATGGGAAATACGAGTTCCTAAGAATGCCTTTCGGCTTGACAAACGCTCCTAGAATATTCCAACGAGCGATGGACGATATTTTGAGAGAACAAGTAGGTAAAACATGTCATGTTTATATGGATAACATAATTATATTTTCAAAAACAATTGAGCAACATTACAAAGATTTAATTGTGATTATTAAAATTTTGCTGAGCGCAAACATTAAAATTTCGATTGAAAAATCAAAGTTTTTTAAATTGGAAACAAATTTTCTCGGTTACTTTGTTTCTCACAATGTGATCAAAACCGATCCCGAAAAAAATTTCTACAACTACAATTGTAAAATATCGGATCCCAAAAATATTCGAGAACTTAGAAGCTTCCTAGGCCTAACAGGATATTACAGAAAATTTGTGCAAAATTACGCAAAGATAGCTAAACCTTTAACAAAATATTTAGAAGCCCAAAACGGCAAAGTATCTAAAAAAGCATCACGTAAAACTTTAATACAGTTTGGTGATTCAGCTGTAAGAGCTTTTAACGAGCTCAAAGAAAATTTAATTGCACAAGTAGAACTAGTACAACCGGACTATAATAAAAAATTTGACCTAACAACTGACGCGTCTGACCTAGCTATTGGTTCTGTCCTTTCTCAGGAAGGAAACCCAATTACATTTATTTCAAAAACTCTGAGCAAAACTGAACAATTATACGCAACAAATAAAAAGAAACTTTTAGCCATAGTATGGGCTTTTAAAAACCTTAAAAATTACTTATATGGAGTTAACAACATCGAGATCTATACCGATCACCAACATCTTTCATTTTCCATTTCTCAAAAAAATCTAAATATCAAAATGAAAAGATGGTGTTCCTTTATTTAAAGCTATTCACCCAAAATTATTTATAAGCCAGGAGCAACAAATGTCGTTGCGGGCGCTTTATCAAGGATCCAAATTATTAACTTAACAGATAGTAATGAATCGGTCTCAGATCAAAATACTCAGCATTCATCAGAGAGTAGTTTTGAGAATGTTATACAAAAAATCCAAAAACCCTTAAACCAGTTTAAGCAACAATTGCTAATAGCAACGGGGAGGTATACAATACATGAGCCGATTAATGTATTCGGAAATACTGCACATATAATAAAGTATGACACTCCAGAAAATTTAATGTCAATCTTAAGAGAATATATTCCACCCAATATTACAATAGGAGTACACTGTACTGTAGAAGATTTTTATAGAATTCAAAAAACCACTTAAAGACAATTTTATAAATACATTTTTATACACTAAGACATTTGTCCAGGATGTCGAAGACGCTGAAGACAGATCTCTGATAATCACAGAAACTCATTGTAGAGCTCATAGAGGGCTTGATGAAAATTATAAACAAATAACTAGACTTTATTATTGGCCTAATTTATACCAAAAGCCTAAGGAGTTTATAAAAAATTGCACAATCTGCAATCAAAACAAATACAACAGACACCCAGTACAGATTCCTATCGGCCAAGAACCTATTCCAGAAAGAGAAGGTGAAAATTTGCATCTTGACATATATTACGCCCAAAATATTCATTACTTGTATAGATTCCTATTCGAAATACTTAGTCGTAAAAGAAATCCCTAATAAACCATATATAAAAAATAAAATTTCAGAAATTTTACAACAATTTTCATTAGCCAAATCTTTGATGATAGATAACGAACGAAGTTTTTCTTCATCCCATTTCACATCTCTATTCTTTGCAGGTCCTCGACATAGTACTTCCAACGGACAAATAGAAAGGGCACACTCTACTTTAACAGAAATTGCTCGCTGCATTAAAGATGAGCTTAATTTAATTGATTATTCCGAAATTATAATTAAAGCAGTCCAAATATATAATTTTGCAATTCACTCAATAACCAACCAAGGACCTTTTGATATACTATTGAACAAAATCAAGCACGAAGCTTAAGAGAAAATGTTGCACTTCCACAATAAAGACAGACAAAGTAAGAAATATCACTTAGGAGAGGTAATTTACGAAAAGAAACACGGGGAAAGAAACAAGCTTAATTCTAGATATAAAAAACAAGTTGTTAAGGAAAATCTCCCTAATAAAGTTATTATAAATAACAGAAACCGTACGATTCATAAAGATAATATTGAATAATTTCTTTCAAATTACAGATAATGACTTCAATAATGTACTTATTATTGCTGGTAGCTACAACCAAATCCGAAATTATGGATTACACGAACCATGATTTCCTTCTTTACAAGGATACCAAAGATGTTCTTATTTATGAATCATACGCAGATTTATTTCATATAACTAATATAAGTCTTTATAGAGATATAATTAATCTTGAAACTGTGACGAACCCGCCTACAAGCATTATTACTTTCTTTATAATAGCTTTAAGAGAAATACCGTGAATTACAATAAATATTAAGTCGAATTAAGAATAAATAAGTAATAGCTAAGTTCAGAACCCAGGGTGGCAACGCCAACTAATAGTTCATCAAGACATGTTAAATACTAAAAAACCAAAGGAGCTAAAATACCAGTAGTAGGAAAATACTCGAAGCCGGTCACGCAGCGATCGTGGCGTGGGACTTCTCTCGGGATCGCGGAACGGGCAAGACGTGTAATTTGGACACGGCTTAGCGAGGTTTCGGAAGTCACCTGTGCTCCTCGAGTTCGACAACCGAAGGCGAACAAGTTCTACGCGGTGGCCACGCGGACGATTTCAAGATACACATTTATATACAAGCAAGTCAGCTGAGGTTAGTACGATCAGATTCTCAGGTGTTCGAAACGGTGTAGCGGACCCGAGTGAGGATAAATTAAATAAACGGTAAAGAATATATAATTGCACCTCTCGATCGTGTGTTTCCTTCTCGTAGTCAGTCACCAAGTCTAACCTAACCTTACCCCGTTCACATTGCTACCTGAAACCCGAATGTGGACCCCCTTCCCATTCGCTCGTTTTCCTACCTCTGCAGTTTTTGGGATTTGCGCGTAGACACCCTTCCCGCCTTATCCGGAATCCTGGTTTTTCCTACCTCTTTCGTAGTTTTGGGATTTGCGCGTGGACACCCTTCCCGCCTTATCCGCAATCCAAGCTCCTTCGTCGTTCTGGGGCTCGTGCGCGACCCTGCCCGAGCTACCTAACGCCCGCCAAGTATTCTCCCGGCTTGGCCTCGCCCGAAGGTCCAGCCCGGTGGATTTTTTGCCTCCGACGCGAAACACAACACTTACACCCACAAAGTACCCCCCGGTTTGGCCTCGCCCGAAGGTCCAGCCCGGTGGATTTTTCGCCTCTGACACGAAGTACAAGATTCCAGCTAGCCCGTTAGGTCGTAGCCCAGGACGACGTAAATAAGGACCTCCGGTGAAGCCTCCCCTCAAAGCTACCCGTTCCCCTGTGGAGTGGAACCCTCTAGTCCAATGTTTCGGTGATTTACAAATTTTCTTGTAAAGGAATCTTGGATCCGCCTGAGATCTGTACCCCGGCCGAGAAGGCATCCTTACAAGAGGCGCCCGAGCTGGAGATTTATCCAAGTGGCCTAAAGAGCCACCGTGAAAAGGGAAGAGTCGCCCGGAGAGTCGAACGACTGACCCTACCCAGAGTCGGGAAGGAATAGTAGGACTTAAGAAGGAAGTCCGCCCAGGAAAATAAGACGATGAGTACCCCTAAGGAATAAGACGGTGAGTCCGAAGAAGCCGATTTTATCAAAAACCCTGGTGTAGGAGTTCGCTGGATATATGCTCGCCGAAAAGACGAACTCAACTCACTCGCCGTTGAGTTTGGCTTCAAAGCGGAAAGTACCGTCGAGGAGGCCAGGAAAGCGTTCGCTAACCTAGTCAGCGCAGGATCCTTCCCACAACGGGTGTGGACCCGACTAGCTCAGTCGCAGGAACAGTATAGCAGTCGGGCCCCGAGCCCCAACCCTGCGGGGAAGAACGATGAGATGTGACAATTTGCGGAGTCCCTCCGGATCCCCGTCGGCTCTGACGCTGCGCCGATCAAGGTTCAAACGCGTCATCGAGGGATACATCCAGGAACGACGCACGGCGTCTGGGTGCCGCCAGGAGATGTTCGCCCAGCCACCGGCCTACAGGAACAAAATGTACGAGGTAACACGACTCCCAGTCAGCATTTGCTCCCCGAGAAGATGCATAAGTGGAACCTGCGGTTCGACGGTAGCTCAGATCCGTTGGCTCTCGTCGCCGCACTCAAGGAAAAGATGACGACATATAGGATAAATCCGGATGAGATCCCCCGGGCTATGTCCGAAATCTTCGAGGGCCCGGCGGCACGGTGGTTCCGCACTAGCCATCTGCAGTCCGCCTCTTGGGAAACTTTCCGGAGGGAATTCCTGGATTTCTTCCTACCTCCTCGATATTTCGAAAGATTAGAGGATGATATTCGTACTCACATGCAGAGGAAAGGAGAGTCTTTCAAAACAAAGATGCAACAGGCCGGGTACCGAGAAGAGGAAGAGTTGTACCGAGCATACGAAAACATGGCTCCCGAATATCGGCTGTATATCAAGCGCGGCGAATTCGCGTCATTGAAGCAGCTGACCCACATGGCTACCAAGTCAAACAACTCGAGTTGATTCGATGTGGAACCTCATTACCTCAGTTAAATGGTGTTTCTGAAAGAATGAGTGGAACCATCACAGAAAAAGCTCGTGCCATGGTAAATGGTGCACAACTTGACAAAAGTTTTTGGGGTGAAGCAGTGATAACTGCAACTTGCTTAATTTATCGAATTCCAAGTAGAGCAATAGTTAGTAGCGTGATGACCCCTTATGAGATTTGGCACAATAAAAAGCCCGATTTAAATCATTTGAGAGTGTTTGGTGCAACTGTATATGTGCACAATAAAATCAAAAAGGGAAAGTTTGATGATAAATCTTGAAAAGCTATTCTAGTAGGCTACGAAGCAAATGGACATAAACTATGGGATGCTGTAAGAGAAAAATTTTTCGTTGCAAGAGATGTGGTTGTCGATGAAACCAATATTGTAAATTCTAGAGCTGTTGAATTTGAAACAGCATTCATTAAAGATAGTAAGAAAAGTAAAAACAAAAATATCGCGAATGAAAGTAAGGAAATTAAAGAAACAAAATTCCCGAATGAAAGTAAGGAATGCGACAACACACAAGTCCCGAATGATAGTATGGAACAGGATGAACATTTCCTGAATGAGAGTAAGAAACGAAAGCGAGATGATCTCCTGAATGAAAGTAAGGGATCAGACAACCCGAATGAGAGTGGGGAAACGAAACAGAAAATGGATCTGATAAGAATCCAATTTGAACTTATGGTATTGAAATAAAGAGTAGAAGAAGTAAGAGATTAAAAACAAAGCCCCAGATATCATATTATGAAGATGATAATAGTTCAAATAAATTTGTATTAAATGCTTACACTATCTTCAGCGATGTTCCAAATACATACTATGAAATTCAGTATAGGAATAATAAATTGTTTTGGGAGGACGCCATAAAAACAGAGTTGAGTGCTCAAGAACTAAATATTACCTGTACAGTCACAGAAAGAACTAAACATAAAAACATAGTAGATAGAAAATGCTTAATGCGTTAAATATAACGAACTACGAAGGTCTGCTAAATATAAAGCTAGATTGGTTGAACGAGAACTTAGTCAAAAATACCAAGGCGATTATGAAAAAACTTTTGCTCCTGTAGCTAGAATTTCCAGTTCTCGATATGTATTATCGTTGGAAGTACAATATAACTTGAAAGTCCATCAAATGGATGTAAAAACTGCATTCTTAAATGGCATATGCAAGCTGCATATGCTAAAAGAATCTTAAATAAATTTAACAGGAATAATTGCAATGCAGTTAGTACTCCCTTACCAAACAAACTAAACTATGAGTTACTTAAATCAGATGAAAACTGCAATGCTCCATGTCGTAATCTCATAGGATGTTTAATGTACATAATGTTATGAACAGGTCCAGACTTAACTTCTTCAGTAAATATCCTGAGTAGATATAGTAGCAAAAATAATTTCGAGTTATGGCAGTGCTTAAAAAGGGTTGTTGAAGTAATAAGCTTTTTTATTAGTTATTGCTAAGTTAAAATACGAATTTCAGGTTGCTTTAGGCTTGTTAACTATTTATTATATATTTTTATTTTATCTATTTATTTATTAGCGAGAGAGAGTGCAGCAGGCGAGACGAGAATGCATTTGATGTCGAGATCAGAACTCGTACTACTTTTACAAAGGGACAGCCAGCCGAATGCTCGGCCCAAGAATGCAAGTACACAAAAAACGAAAGAGCTAGATAGAGAGAGTTACCTTTCGCGATGCAATTAATATAAGAGATCGAATTAAGTTAACTAGCTGCTGCGGCTGCGTGACCCGACATACTCTCCCCGTTGGAAGCCTGGGTTTCAACATCATCCTTAAGGGGAAGCAGACACAGCTTGTTTACTGCTGCTTTGTTCAGAACGGTAACTCGAGCAACCCCATCTCCACCGAACAGAAGCTCGATCATTCTGGCGAGGGGCCACTTCATGGGAGGCAAGTTTTCGTCCTTGACCAGAACTAAGTCATCGACAACCCGGCCAGGTCTTGGGGTGCGCCACTTGGAGCGCTGCTGCAGTAATGTTAAGTATTCTTCCTTCCATCGGGACCAAAAGATCTGCTGCAAGTAAGCCACGCGTTGCCATCCATCCAAGCGATTGAAGTTGAGACTGGTCATATCCGGCTCGACGAAAGAGGAAGGCGGACCACCATTCATAAAATGTGCTGGGGTTAATACATCCAGATCAGCTGGGTTTTCTGAAATCGAGAATTAACAACCGCCGAAATGTGACACACCAGGGTCCGCAACTCTTCAAAGGCTAAAACAGCAGTGCCAACAGCGCGGTAGAAATGATTCTTAGCGATCTTCACTGCCGCTTCCCAAAGACCGCTAAAGTGTGGCGACCTAGGAGGAATGAAACACCAATCAATAGCATCCGATAGGCAAAAGTCCAACGTAGCTCTCTGGTGATCACTGCTGAGGAATAGGCGCCTTAGTTCGAGCAGCTCATTGCGAGCGCCAACAAAGTTGGTTGCATTATCAGACCAAATCTGCCGAGGCCTTCTTCTAGTGCATATAAATCGTTTGAGGCCATGTAGAAACAGTACCGTAGAGAGATCCTTGATCAACTCCAAATGAATAGCCTTCGTGGCGAAAAAAATGAAGACACAAACGTAGCATTTTACTTAGCTGGCTTCGCGCCTCTGACTTGCACAAAAATGGCCCGCAGAAATCAATGCCAGTGACTTCGAACGCATGAGATCCATCAAGTCGCTCCTTTGGAAGATCCGCCATGATATGCTCCACTACTCGAGGCTTCATTCGAAAACATCTAAAACATTTGTTTACCGCCTTCATAACCGTCTTCCTCCCCCCAATAGGCCAACATTGGGATCGAATTATGCCGAGTAACGCCCGTGGCCCAGTGTGCAGATTGCGTTCATGAAAGTGAGTTATAATGGCAATAGTGACCGAATGACTACGTGGTAATATAATTGGATGACGCCCATTAAAATCCAGAGAAGAATTCATTAGCCGGCCATCCACGTAAAAATCACGACGAATGACCTCAGCCCCAAGCGGAAACGCTGTATGTCGTCTGCTGACAACTGATGCATAGCTCGCACAGCCAGAAATGATGTTGGCTTCGTGCCATTGGTAACGGTGTCTATCTTAAACACCCGCAATTGGTCCTGGGGGGAATCCCTCCACAAAATGCATTGCAAATGGCTGTCCTCAGCCTGAACCCTAACACAACGGTACGTTTTGCAAATGTCTCCTGTGATTGCTACACTGGTAGAAAAAACGCGTAGTGAAATCAAATATATTTTTATTTGATTTTTTTTACTTCCCTGCATAGTCATACTAAACATAAAAACCTTTCATTTAAATAAAAAACATATTTAAGCCTTATGTCAAATATGTAAACATTCAAATCAAAGTGATTTTTATTTAAAAACGAGTTAGTCACATTTAAACTCAATGTTGCCATCTTGGTTTTAACTATTATAATAAGTAGTTAAATTCATAGTATATTTGATGGTTTTTTATATTTCAAGTAAATACTTTTTCAATTTGTTCGGAATATTTACTCTTCTATTTTAAATATAGAACGTTTTAAAAATTTGTATTTGACCAAATAATTGTAAATTATAAATCAAATTACATAGGTATGTATGTATATGTATTAAGTTTGTGACCCATATACACAAAATAATTTAAATTATTAGTAATTTTCAAAAGAACAATATATATAAATAAAATAAATAATAATATATAATATAATATAAAAATAAATAATAAAATAATATTTAAAGAAAAGGGTTTTAGTTACGGCTGCCCAACGACCGGCAGCCTCTTTCTATTTCCATGACAATTAACATAAGATTTGGCTTTGTAATTTACTATTAAAAGTACAAAAACATGCTTAGCCAAAGAAAAAATGTGCGTGCATTGTAAACGCTGGGCCGTAACCAAAAACTAAAACCAACGGCACAATGTGCATACTTACATACATACATTCAGACAAATTAGAGACAAATATGAACAAGCACAACGGCAAACGCAAGCGCGTCTTCTTCTTCCATGCGCATTTGTACATTGGCGGTCAAGAAAATATGTATGTGCATAAGAACATAAATATTTCTTGTGTACCGATGTTTTGACAATAAGATATGTTCTTATTATATATAAATATAATAAAATAAAATAAATGATACTAAATTGACATATACAAGTTATTAAACTTAAGGACTTATTTGTACATATTTTCTTATTTTCTACCCCATTACTTTGACCTCTTTTGTAAAGTAACGGCACGCGACAGATTTTGTGCGTCCTTTTTGCACACATGCATATGTATGTATGTATATACGAAATAGTTTGACACTCCGCTTTGTAGCGAATCCCGCGATCACTTCGAAGCAAGCGGTTCTCCTGATCGGATGTAAAAGTGATTAATAGAGCTCGATATACAAGTGTTCATTTAAGTGTAATAAAAAAGTGAAAAGTACTGAAAAAAGGTGAGTCAAATAAAAATACAATAATTACTTAATATTAAGGCATGTGCATGTCCACGTTTTTTTTGTCGCATTTTTCCTTTTTGAGTTTCTTCTTTGTTGAGCGCGTTGTTATTTCGTGAAAATTTAGATAATACATTTAACGAAATAAACAAAGCTCAAAAGAAAATTACATTTAAAAACAATAAAATATATGCGATTGGGTAATAAACATGAAGTGGATAAAAAATACGCGAAAGAAATGAAGAATATGAAAGGAAGTTAAGTGAAAACGCGCGAAAACTAGATAAAAGGAGTAGAATGCACGAGAAGGAAAACACTAAAAAGACGCAAAAAAGACGCTTTGCTGCCGTTGCATTCGGTTCTGTGGCGTCGAAGTCGTTTCATCTATTTCTTTATAATATTTTTTGGTTCTTTCACGTGATTTTTCTTTAAATGTAACTAATTTTCAAATTAAAAAAAAAAATAAAAAACGAAATAAATTAAAACAATATTATTGTCTTATTTAAATCCCTTTATATAAAAACACCTACTCGAAACTTATTATAAAACTAATTAACTTTTTCTTTATAGCAACTATAGCAATTTTATATATGGGACCCATTTAAGGAAAAGGTTTTTTGCTTTTACGAAGAGCAAATGCAAAACAAAGAGCGACTTAAACTATTAAAGACAGTTCAGAAAACAGTATCACTTGGTAATGTATAATTTTTTTAAATTTATAAATTTTATCTTTTTATGATAAGCTTGACTTTTTCTTAATTATGCCATTACCAAAAATCTAATAACATATTCTTATTCACAGATTACAAGGACTACATTAACACCGTATTGCTCACATCTGTCATCTTAAATAATTCGTGGACCGTCATTAAAGGAACCAATAAGCGAAAGAAATTATCACTACTATGACTCGCAGGAAAGTTTTGTACGCACATGCAGACGTACGAATGTGGGAAAACAAAAAAAATGTGTGATTATAAAAAATATGTATAATAATGTATAATATGTATACGTATATATGTATCATATAAATTCTAAGAGTTACGTTAAGTACAAATGTATTTAAAACAAAAGTAATGATGACGTGTTAGCATGGTAAAAATAGAGTTTAAGCAGAACAATTGTTTGGATTATAAGTTTACGTTTATTTTCAATAAAACCACATACTTATTTGGTTCTTTATTAAATATAAATCACGCTTGTTTTAAACTACAGATTGGTTTAAATTGAATATGCACCATAATAGTGTGGTTTAAATAATACATTTAAATCAAACATAAATTACAGTTATTTTAACGGGGATTATATTTAATTTAAATACAATTTGTATTTGTATTAAAGTTCATCCCAGTCTGATTTAAATATGAGATTTATTTAATCCAAATAAAACTATGCTGAGTTTGAGGGCGGGCTATAATTATTTTAAATATAAAAACCATTCAAATGAAATATTCTATTTACTGGAACTAAATATAAAAATATTTAAAATAAATATAAAAATATAATACTTTTTACTATGGAACATATTTAATTTAATTATTTTGTACTATTTTAACATATTTGATCGAAATTAAAAAGTCGTTGGATTTACTACGTTTTTGTTTTTACGATTTTCATGTTAGGTTCTAAACCGCTGGGAAAAATAGTTGAAACGTTGGCGAAATAGTGACATTTACGATGTTTTTTCTACCAGTGTACTGGGTGTGAACGAAACCGAAGAAGAATCTGGAACAAGAAGTATCGGCACAACCCGATGTCAGCGGCAGAAACTGATGACATATGTCCAAGATCGAGGTATTCCTTTATGAATGCTGCATATTGAGCCTTCAAGGCTGGCTGACGATTCAATTTTCTCTCTAGGGACAAGAATCTTCGATAAGCTTTCTGGTAGGACTCTCCCAAAAGATCTAGATTGAACTTGGCAGGCAGCCGAACAGAATAATCACCAGCTGGCAAACGAACGACGTGTCTTACGAAATGTGCTTCACAGTCCAATTCTTCCTTAGTAGCGCGTATAATTGGCTCGGCGCAGCTTTCCACTTCCCAAAATCATCGACGAAGATCATCTAACCGATCGAAACTTTTCTCTTTACTAGCGAGAAGTACATCTTGAGACGACATTAAAGCCGAGCCATTGGAAAGGCCATAGCCTCCAGAAACAACCCAGCCCAGACGCGCCTTTTGAACTAGGGGCAATCCAGGAGGGAGCTTGATTTGGCCAACGCCCAACATCTCGGAAAAGAGGCTGGCTCCGATTAAAAGATCCACCCACTGGGGAGCATAAAACCTTGGGTCAGCTAACTGTATTTTTTTGGGTATGTTCCAGCTGCCAATGTCGAAGCTGTTATGTTCGGAGCAATCACCGCGGTAATGTTGGCTGAGTATTCGGAAGTTCGGGACTGAATCGAAATATTGACCAAATGACCGTCCGTCACAAAACTGGAATCCTCTATTCCAGTTACGGATGCTGAAGATTTTGTTTTCTTTACTATAAGCTGAATTGCGAATCGGGACGTTATTAAATGCAGTTGGGAGCCCGAATCGAGTAGAGCTCGACAGGGAACGAAAACCCCGGAACGGTTTTTTACTAAAACGCTAGCCGTTTCTAAGAGCACAATATCATTACTAAATTCCTGTGCAATAAGAGCAGTCGAAGTGGAAGGCAGCGCAGAGGGTGAGGCGGAGGGAAGTGCTTCTTGAAGATGTGCTCCTTCTTGTGAAGGAAAGGAAGGTGAGTTTCCCAGGTGAAGCAGGGTGTGGTGCTTAGATCCGCATGCACGACAACTACTGGAGTTGCATTTGCGAACTTGATGACCAACCTTAAGACAATTTATGCAAAGACTGAGCTGTTTCGCTTCTTGAAGCCTATTCGCAGGAGACAGGATTTTAAAATTCTGACAATAAGAAATGGAATGCCCCGTATCATTACAGAATATACAAATCCAAGGGTTAGCATTCGAGGCAACAATTGCTGATCTACGCGCATTGGGTATTCTGTTACTTCCCACTTGATTGCCGGGCGCATAGTTTGCCATGGCGAAATCCATAGTCTCCAACGTCTTGCATCGCTGGTTCAGAAATGATGCCATTGACTTCCACGTATGAATTAAATTGATGAAAGCAGGGTCCTCTAAACGCTCTTCCCACTTTGCCTGACTTGCCGGATCCAACTTTTGGAACAGGACTTGGACGATGATGCATCCTGCGATTTGTTTCGTCGTGCCCAATCATTTGAGAGCACGAATATGAGCGTTGAATTTATCGAACAGCTCCCGAAGTGTCAAGAAGGAACCACTCTGCACCGCCTTAAGTCCCAGGATCTCAGTATTGTGTGCCTGAAAAACCAAACGTCGATTATCAAATCTGCTTTTCAGCAAATCTAAAGCAATTGCGTAGTTGCCATCCGAAATTTCCAATGAGCGAATAGTTTCCAACGCTGTGTCCCTCAGGCACGATCGTAGATGCTGCAGCTTTTCTACGTTGGTGAGGTCTGGATGACTATCTATGATTGTGGTAAACATAGAATAAAAGTCAGACCAATTTGCATAACCTTCAGCGAATTTTGGAAGCTCCAGTGGGGGCAGCAATGCTGCCCTATGTCGAGGCTGACGCTGCTGGGTGCCGAAAACTCCCGGAGTGATGCCGTCAGCAAAAGTTGAGTGCGAAAGAAGCTGTGAGGCGCGCTTTGAAATTTCGGATCGAACCGATGACTTCAGAATTACGAGAATGTCATCAAATTTCTCACTTATATCACTTTCAATTTCCTCGAAATCCAATTCTTCGAACTCACCGAGCACCTTTTTAAATGACTCTTGAAGCTCATCAATCAACTCCAACCTCACATGAAGACCGGATTCGTCGCATGAAGTTAATGCCGCACTTGATAGGGAATTCACTAAGCGCTCCACTCTATTAAATAAAGCCGTTGCCTTCAGCTTTAAAAATATTGCCCTGTTTGCATCAGCGGTAACATCTCCAAAAGTTCCCGTAGGCATGGCTACAACAACAGCAGACGAAATGCCCGAAGTCCGGCTCCAGCGGGAAGATGAGCGCAAAGCAAACAAGGGAATAACAGCCCGTTACTTGGCTATGTACGCTTCTATGTAAAGCTGATTTTGCGCCTTATATGTAAATTTCCGCAATCACCAACTGCTATTTATTTAAAGCGCTCACTGCATTTAAGGCCTTATGATTGTTGATCCGCCAATGCACCGCAGCCGCAAGAATGAAAAAAGTCAATAAATAGACTTATATGATTTTCAATTAGTATTATTTATGCACAAATCACGTCGGGGTCACCAATGTTGAACTAATGAGATTTTTATTAGTTATTGCTAAATTAAAAAATACGAATTTCAGGTTGCTAGCGAAAGAGAGTACAGCAGGCGAGACGAGAGTGAATATAATGTCGAGATCAGAATTCGTACTGATATTACAAAGGGACAGCCAGCCGAATGCTGGGCCCAAGAATGCAAGTACACAAAAAACGAGAGAGCTAGATAGAGAGAGTTACCTTTCACGATGCAATTAATATAAGAGATCGAATTAAGTTAATTAGCTGCTGCGGCGTGACCCGAAAAGGGTCCTTAGGTATTTGAAGGGAACTATTGAAATGAAACTCATTTTTAAAAGATATGCTGAGTTTAAAAATACATTAATTGGTTATGTAGATTCTGACTGGGGAGGAAACGAGATTGATAGAAAAAGTACAACATTCAGAATGTTCGAATTAAATTTAATTTATTGGAACAGAAAGAGGCAGAACTCAGTAGCAGCCTCATCAAATGAAGCTGAGAATATGGCATTATCTGAAGCTGAAGGGAAGCGTTGTGGCTAAAATTTCTTCTTAGTAGTGTTAAAATCAAAATCGAAAATACAATTAAAATTTACGAAGATAACCAAATATAGAAAATAATCCCTCATGTCATAAACGAGCCAAACATATTGATATCAAATATCATTTTGCCAGAGATCAAATTGAAAGTCACACCATTTGTCTTGAGTATATTTCTACAGAGAAGCAACTTGCTGTTATCTTCACTAAGTCATTGCCTGCCGCAAAGTTCTTGGGAATACGACATTATTTGGGATTACTAACTAGCTAACTCACTCCCGCTCACTCTCTTCCGCTCTCTAACTCTCTTTTTTTACTTGCGTAGCTTTATTCTCTTTGCGCTGTGGCTCGGAATACCGCGATTAAAACTGTCTGATATTTAAAGAAATGCAAGTCGTTGATTTCGGCTGGACATCAGAGAATTTCGTGCCATTCGTGCGAGAATATTTTTCATTCAAAATGCCTTTGCTGTTCGGGCATGGTACGCGATGCAATCGACATGAGAAGTGGCTTGCGCTTTTATTGTGGCTTATAGAACCCAGGCAATCTCTATAAAGCTTACAAAGGCTTACGGAATTAATCCGGAACAGCCGTAGAAATACGGATCTGCTTGTGGCGCTTGAGTCGCAACTCACTAGCCGTTTGCTATCTGAGCCCGATTCTCCTAAGCGTAAAAAGATCGCGGTCGATAGACAATCCACGGAAGCCGCTAATGTAACTGACCTGGCCTTTCATCCGTGGACATTACTAAAGGCCGATACCCGTAACAAAGATCAGATTGATGATCTATAGGTTTAACAATTTAATTTTCCATATGCTAGGGAAGTATCATCATTTTAGGTCGGTATTTCTTGTGCTCATTTTGCAACTATGTGCTCAGCCAATTTTTGGCCTGTAGGCATTTTTGATAAGGAGTACGAAGCTAAAAAATAGAAATTTCGTTCAATGGAAGTTGGAAATCCCTAAAAAGAGCCATCCACATCTACATCTTCGTCTAACTCAAAAAACTAGATTTTTTCCACCTGCTTTCCTATCAGAATACAAGAGGTTTTCAAAGTTAGTAAGTACTAATAGTTTTTCCATGTCTTCCAATGATATTGTGTTTCCAGAAACCTGGTTAAAACCGGAAATTCTTAATTCCGAAGTCTTTCCAAGTAAGTACACAACTTACCGTCCACGTCCGTCCTGACGTGGAGGTGAAGTTTTAATTCCAGTTGACTCAGAATTAACGTCTGCAGTAATAACGTCCAACGTAATTTATGACATTTAATTTCTGTGTATAAAAATATCCCTTCCGGGTAGTTCTATATACAATACATAACATGTTCCTATATTCCGCCATCATCTGAATCCAATATATGCTAATCATCTGTCCGCTATCCAGTTTATTTCAAGTAAATTATCAGATAGGGATCAGTTAATAGTTTAAGGTGACTTTAATATACCTAGGGCGACATGGTCCACCGTCGAAACATCAAATATATGGTTACCTTCTACGCAGCATGATTTTCTTGACGGTTTGCTTGATATTTTATTGTCTCAAGTAAATCTTGTTAGGACGACTACTGGATCTATGCTTTGATTCCAGTCCAGATTGTGTTTCCATAGTTAGAACCTCTGCAATTACTTTACCAGAAGACCCATATCACCCAACGCTGGAGCTGACGATCGACACGGGTACAAGAGTGTATGAACTATCTGAAAAGTCAGCTAAACGCACACCTGCTTTCGTAGAGCAAACTTTGCACTCATAGCCTTATAGCTTGCTCGGATTGGTCTAATCTGTATTTATTTACTAATTTATCTGAAGCTATTAATATATTTTATAATGAATTTAACGCAGTTTTTGATTCATTTCTACGTATTGTCCTAAAATTTCAAATCAACCTCCGTGGCTTAACAAAGAGTTGGCACGACTTAAAAATGTTAATTCTAGACTCTACAAAAAGTTTAGAGCTTCCTGTTTATAAGCTGCCTTTTCCCGATACTTTAGTGCTCGGTCGGATTTTACCATGATTAACGCAAAGTGTTATAAAAACTATTTAGCTCGATGCAAGACCCAGTTTACACAGGATCCAAAACAGTTTAATAATTTTGTTTACACAAAGCGTAAATCGTAAATTTGAAAATTCAGTCGCAAACACTGATCAGGCCATAGCCGATCCTTATGCACAGTTTTTCCAAATCACCTATTCAACATCAAGCCCTCCAGATTTTTTTTTTTAATTAAACTTTATTTTTTGTCCTGTTATAAGTGAAAGCTCACTTATTTTAGATTTACAAAGGGTCAAACCAGTGCACTCTCCGGGTCCTGACGGATTTCCTGGATGTGGGTATTGCGCTGAGACCTTGTGTAGACCATTGCACAAACTTTTTACTTTGTCTTTAGAAACGTCAGATTTACCCCACACAGATGAAAGGAGTCGTTTGTTATCCCGCTTCACAAAAAGGGGAGTAAATTGAACGCGTGTAATATTTCAATGTATTTCAATGCTATCAGCTATTCAGTCCCAAGGTACGTAGCTCATCCACACAGCTGATAGCCCTGCCAACTGAATACAAAGGTCAAGATATCTGGCAATTCTACAGAACTTGAGAGAAGAAAAGAGAGCACAACCTTCAGCGACCGAAACAACATTGTCACCTCTTTTCCTTTCTGTCCCTTGCGACCTCCTTTGTATAATAGTTAATTATTAAACAATCGTGAAGTGTAAACATTATAAGCTAATGAATTAAAGGTTGAATTGTTATATTTGAACTGCAGTCGTTTAACTACTCCCAAGAACCCGTCTTACTATGACAGCCGTGTATATCATTTTCGGCACGGCGTCACAACGGCACAGTCATCAATACCAACACACCTGGTCGTCTGACAGCGCTTTCCCACATCAAACACACGCGTATTTTAACAAGGTTAACAAAAATCCTATCCAAAGCGGAACCGGAAATCAGTACAGCCGGCACTCAAACTATAGTCAACGCTACGTATATGCGGACGTAAGCAGAAGGGAAAGATCATGTGAGTACGGGTGCTTTTTGATTTAACAAGTGAAGCTAGGTAAGTTTCAAAATAATTTGGTAACACATTCTCATAATACGTCTGACCACGAAGCTGATGATCCGGCCTTAGGAGGTTTTGTTACACTTCAAAAGGAGCGTCTTCTAAGTCTAACACGTCTGCAGCAGAATAACAAGAAGGATTCCGCGTCTCAAAAAACCGAAAGCTATTATGTGAAGCGCCTGCAGAAAATCGAGAGTTTAAAGTCTGCTTTTGAGACCACACCTCAAGTAATCATCTGTACAGAGGTATTCGCCAAAACGGACTAACATGCCAAGAAGATCGCCGTCAGTTTTGAAGAACTGTATATGGAAACCTACTGTCTTATAGCTGAAGTCCAAAGAACCGCTTCGACGGTTGCCGATGCACGTGTCCACATGCCACAACTGCCAGTGCACAAGTTTGGCGGAGACTGCGCTGACTGGTCAGGATATAATGAAGCCTTTACTCGGTTAATTCATCAAAATGAACGGCTGGACACTATTCAACGGTTTATTTCCTCAAGGAATCTCTGCCAGCTGGTCGAGATTGCGATATTCGTCAAATTCCTTTGACGGCCTCTAGTTATACAGTGGCATGGGACATATTAGTTCAGCGTTATAACAATCCATGCGTGGTTTTCTCCAATCACATGAACATGTTTTACCAGTTGCCAAGCATAAGCAAGTTGCCCACACTGCAATGACGATCATATCCTTCGTCGACGTCAGCGATTCCTAAGCTTGGATTGCTACCAACGTAAGAAGGTCGTGAGTAAGTCAAACCTATGCCTCAACTGCTTGAGCGAATCCTGCATGCTTGCCCGCTGTGTAAGTGTGTAAGTGCAAGTGTAAAGAATTGATACCACTGTGGACAGCTTCACCATTCTCTACTTCATCCGGCAGCGGCGCCAAGCATCACTCAAGCCCCCCAACCTTTTTCGCCGACCGTATCATCCAGTGAACCACATATCGCTTCGATTATGAACAACGACACCTCATCAGTTAGCCCCCTTGCTAACCCAAACCTACAATGTTATTCTTCCACAGCCTCCCATGCAAAGCGACAGAATATCGTGTTAGCTACCGCACGAATTATTGTCTGCCACCCCCAGAGCGGCGCTCAAGCATCAATAACTGCCCTCATCGATCAGGGGCCGGAAGCTACAATAATCTTAGAGCATACAGACCAAGCTCTCTAACTTCCACGATGCAGAAACCGCGCTTCGATCGCCGGTGCCGGCCAAACTACTGGTCAAAGGTGCAACTTTACGGTACGATGATGCATCCGAACGTCACTAAACCCAACGTTGAATCTAAATGTCGACTCTGCCTACGTTTTGAACTCGCTAACCTCACATCTACCAAACCAATCGTTTTCACCTCAAAACTGGAAATAAATCTACGGACTCCAGCTCTCTGATCCTCAATACGAGGGTGGTCCGTTAAGTACTTAGCCTCCAAAAGAAAAACGAAAATTTTGAAAAAGTGTGGATTTATTTCTCAACATAATCTGCTTTTAGCTCGATACACTTGACCCACCGATGCTCAAACTTCTTTAACCCGTCTAAAAAATACGTTCTCTCGAGGTCTGCAAAATAGGCCTCTGTGGCGGCGACGACGGGGGAAGTCGACTGTTTCGACTGTTCCTTGGTCTCTGGTGTGTACCAGTACGCAGAAACTCCTTCGGATTGCGCTTAAACAGCGTCAAACACTACTCTGAAGTGGTCTCACGGTTGCGTTTGTGGTCCGTAGTGAGCAAACGTGGCACCCATCACGCCGACAGCTTTCTCATGCCCAAAATTTCAGGCAGGATATGAGCCACGCGGTCTTTTGACATGCCTACTATCTCAGCTATCTCGCGTATCTTCAATCGGCGGTCTGCCAGTACAAGATCGTGGATTTGTGTCACGTTATCCTCCGTGGTATCCGTTTTCGGGGCACCTGGGCGTGGCTCATCAAAAACCGACGTGCGACCACGTTGAAACTCGTTAAACCAATTTTTGACGGTCGCCATCGAAGGAGAAGAGTCACCGTACACAGCATCCAAGCGCTGTTTGATTTCGCTTCGAATCGAATCACCGACCGACATTGCTCTTTTTCCATTTTTCTAAAATCCGCGGACACGTCCGACTCCACACGCAGTCGAAACAAAACTACGAGTCCGATCCGGCTGAAATTTCGTCAGTAGCCGTCTACGAGAATGTACTACACGATAGGGAATTTCTTTTGCGATAGTTACACCATCGGGCGGTAAGGCTAAGTATTTATCGGACTGCCCTCGTACAATCGCTCAAAGCGCATAGATCTCATCATCGAAGCCGACCTCATGGCGGGTCTAATCCTTCCAGTCGAACCCATTGCACAAAATTCTCACCTATGTTGGATGATACTTGGCAAATTCAACACATTTGACAATCGTCGAAAGGATAGATTTAACTGATAGCCTGCGAGTTCCTTTGGACGAGCCGTCAACAATTGTTGGCGGACGTTCGCACTCTCACTGGCGGGATTCTTGGCTTGGTCTCTCCTTCATATGGTCAAAATATTTCCGACCTCCAAAATATGTACAAAAACAGGCTTCCTGTCTATTTAACAATCAACGGTAGTGTTTGTTTTAATTATTTAGCTTCAGCGCAAATATGGGTGGCGATCTAACCTGACACGGGGTAAAGATTTACAAACACGTGTACATGGCCGCCACCATACGGTTTGCGAAGTCCCTTGTTTCTCGGTGTTCTCTGGTCTTCCCGATTCTTGGGCAAGCGTATGAGCTACGCAGTTATCTGCTAACTCATCCACACGCACGAAATGTCAAACGGTAAAACCACGCAAGCCAACCAAGCAAGTCAAAGTCAATAAAATACATTCGTGAAAGTCAGCATGGAGCAAGATCACTACGTCGAGTCTTTCTGGACAGCATAGGTCTCCGAATTGAGACGCACGTAGCTAAGGTCCTCGAAGGCAAGTATACGGCTAAGTTGAGTGGATTCTCGCTCGACTGTTGTAAGGACTGCTCTAGCTACGTCGGACGGTTGCCCGAATAGTTGAGTTGGAATTCAGCAGGCATAGCACCGACGTGTCCTGCCGATCCTGACGTGGTAGTGACACTTTCAGTCGGGTATCGGAGGTGTAACCCACCGAAGTCGATTGGTTGTAGCACCCAACGGTTGTCTGGAAGGCGAATCCATTGGCTACGTCGTACGACTGCAACAATCCTGAGGGAAAGCTAGAGTGGAACGTTCGTCTTTCACTGGGCGTTCGCTTCAAGATCTGCTGACGTCAGCCGGACAACTGCCCGGAGCGTCAAAGGGAACTGAGTGTACGTTCGGCGGGACCGGACGTGACATAGCAAGGGTCAAGTGGCTGTGGCTGGCAGGGTGGTTGCCTTGAGTGCCCGGCGCCTGTTCACCTTAGTCTGAGAACGGTGACTCTTCCCTAAGCCCAACTCTTCGTAATCTTTCGCGAGTGACGGCAGAAGTACCCGGTGCAGAGAAGGCCACCGAAAGCGGAAAACTGCGAGAAGTATTGGCGCAATAAGCACCACCATAAGATAACTAAACTTTGTAGCCCAGCCATGAATAAACGCCCGAATTCTAAATTGTTGTTACTGGTAACCTGGCGGTCACATTTACTTTAAATTTGGTGGGAAGAACGCACAAATATCTGTCGCCCAAAACGTGATTGTCCCGGCAGTAAAAACAAAAGAATAACAAAATGGGGAGAAGTTTGATTTACCGCGTCAAGAAGGAGGACTTTCCCCATGTCGCACATAGGCTTGGAATTTCCCTGACGGGTAGATCGGAAGACGTGCGGGGGACACTGACTGAGAAGTACTCGCCAACTGGAAGCTTCAGGGTGACACTCCCAGAAGGGGAAGGCCTAATAACGGGCCTTAGCTTGGACGACATGCAGTAGAAAAGGCGTAGGAGGGACGCAAGCCGGGAAAACAAGGTTTACCCAGAAAAAAGTGCCCACAAAAAAAGTCCAGAGAAAAACAATGTTTTAACCAGTCCGAACACGCCAGCCCAGGCGGCAAACAAACGCGCTTTGGAGACCACTGAAAACCACCCAGCGGTCACAAGATTCCCCAACAGGGGGCCACCAAGCTTAAACCAGGAAGCCTGCCGCAATAGCGGTGGACTCGGGCACTGGGCAAGAGGTTGCCGAAACCAGCGGGTGCTTTTCTCCTGGATATGGGGCAGGGTTGGGGTGAGTTGCATAAGGATGCTGTAAAAAGCGAAAAATAGGCGAGCGGGGTGTTAACTCCCCAATCTAATGGGCAAACTAATCGAGGACGAGCAGCAGTTGTCTGCAGCGGTGACGATGGGTGGAGATTTCTACAAAACCACAATCGACACCGGGGCAACAGCGAGTTTTATTAGCGAAGAGCTGGCTGCTCTAGGAATGATTACAAGGACAAGTCGGCAAGTAAGGTTGGCAGACGGAAGATGCAGCGCAGTCGAATTCGGGAACATGCGACTGACCATGAGTCTGCTGATATTACCAGGGGTAGTTGAAGCGTTGGTGCTGGGATGGAATTTCCCCACACAGGTCGGCGCCGAGATAAAATACGAAGGTCACGAAATCGTTATACCTGCTAGGAATACACACAACGGATGGTTGGAGGAAAAGGTGTCAGTGGCAGTTGTTCAAGAAGGCGACTTCGAGAAATTCCTAGAGACAAAACTGCCATATTTCCAGACCATGAGTGGAACATTATACGTGGCCGAGCACCAAATCACTATGAAAGGACGACAAACCCATAAAGCAACGGAACTACCCCAAGAATCCCAAAGTACAAGGGGAGATTAATGCGAGGGTGGGCGATCTCCTTTCATGGAGCATTCGAAGAACACTTAGTGATGGTAAAGAAAAAAAACGGCAAATGGAGATTGTGTGCGGATTTCAGGCAGATTAATGCAACATCGGTAAAGGACGCATACCCAATGCCACTACTACATCCCAGGCGAACTACGAGAAGCAAGGTTTATCAGCAGCCTGGAATTAAGTACAGAAAAACAGGAAATTAACGGCGTTCACAGTGCCAGGGGCGATTCTAGTAGAAAGTAATGCCGTTTGGCTTGCACTCGGCATCCACAACAGTTCAACGTGCCTTGGATCAAGTAATTGGATCGAATATGTCACCACATGTGTTCGCGTATCAAGACGACATAATCCTTATTGGACGCATTCAACAAGAACACAAGAACCACCTCCGAGAAGTGTTTCGGGCAGCAATAGCCTCTAGCTGGGCCACCTTCCACAATCCACGAGCTGAGGCAGTACCTAGGCGTGGCTTAACGGAATTCGCACGCATTGTCAAGCCACTCAACGACCTACTCCGCAAGGGCGTAAAATGGGTGTGGACGCAGGACCACTAACAGGCGTTCGATGAGGTTAAGCAAGGATAGTGTCTGATCCAGTGTTAGCGTGTCCCGATTTGGGAAGGATACTTATTTTCCAAGTGGACTCCAGCAACTACGGCATTGGCGCAAGTAAGGAGCGAGAGACGAGGAGCAGAGAAATACGACAGAGCGAGTCAAAAAAGGGTGGAATGAGAGGAGTTAAATAGCTCCGCACAAATAAAGCGAAGAATAACTGCACGAAGGCCTGCCAGTTACTGAAGTCGCAGCGAATTCGCGTTGCAACGGCACGGCGTGAAAAGAGAGTCTAGAGAATGCAGTTAGATAGAGTTTGGAGAGCACGAAGAGAGTTTGGAGAGTACGAAGCGAGAGAGTTTGGTGAGCAGGAGCGGAGAGAGACGACAGAGCGAGGCAAACAATCGGAGGAGCGAGACGGCGAGAGACGAGAGAGTGCCGGCGCGCCGTGAACGAAGGAATAACGGTAGACTGTCGCACTTTGGACTACAGTGTGGAACCGTGCGTAGAGGGCGATAGGTCGAACGGTAAAACTGCGGACTTTGGACAATGGTGTGGTGCCATGCGCAGAGGGCGAAAAGTTGATGCCGAGGATAAACGGTACCAGGAGCCTTATATGAGAGGGCCCAGCGCAGGAAGCGGGATCAGTCATCGAGAATCAGAACGTAAGTGAACAACATCAAGCGAGTCAAAGTTATGGAGATACTGTCGTGAAAGCCAGCAAGGAGCAAGATCGCTGCGTCGAGACGTTCGGAACAGCATAAGTTTCCGAAATGAGACACAGGAAGGTGAGGTGGAGACTCGGTCGACTGTTGCAAGGACTGCTCTAGCTTCGTCGGAAGGTTGCCTGAATAGTTGAGTAGGAATTCAGCGGGAATAGCACCGACGTCCTCTGTTGATCGTGGCGTGGTATTGATGGTCTGTTGGCGCTGACGGATGTCTGGAAAGCGCAGCACTTAGTTACTTAGAGTCCGGTATCGGCAGCGTAGAGCCCAACGGTTGTCTGGAAAGCGCATCCAATGGCTACTTTGATTCCGACATCAAGACCCGGTCGACTATTACGAGGACTGCCCTGGCTACGCCGGACGGTAGCCCAAGCAGGAACTGACTGATTACGCAGGACATCGCAGCGCAGGGGCATCGCAACGCAGGGGTATCTCCAAGCAAGGGCAACGCCGAGCAGCGCAGGACGTCGACAGCAGCACCGCCGCACGCAAGATAGACGAGGAAGGCTCAGAATCCACGCACGCTTCAGGTACGATTGCAACAACCCTGAGGGAAGGCTAGCTTGGAACGTTCGTCCTCGATTGGGCGTTCGCTTCAGGACTGCTAACGGAAACAGGACGGTTGCCCTGAGCGTCAAAGGGAACTGAGAGAACGCTCGGAGGGGCCGGCCTGGACAGAGCAAGGGACAGGAGGCTGTGTTTCGAGAATGTAGTTTTGAGAATGTTATACAAGAAACCCGAAAACCCTTAAACCAGTTTAAACAACAACTGCTAATAGCAACGGGGAGGTATACAATACATGATTAATGTATTGTGAAATACTAGACCTATAATAGAGTATGATACTCCATATAATTCAATATTAATCTGATGTGGAATATATTTCACCTAATATAACAACAAGAGTTCACTGTACTCTAGAACCCTTTATAGAATTCGAAAACCATTAAAAAATAATTATGTAAATATATGTTTATGCACAAAAACATTTGTCCATGATGTCCAAAAACGCTGAAAACTAATCACTTATAATCACAAAAACGTATTGTAGGGTACATATAGGGCTTAATGAAAACTATAAACAATTAATCCGACTATATTATCGGCCCAATTTATATAAAAAACTTAGGGAGTTTATAAAAAATTGCACTATCTGCAATCATAAAAGTTATAACAGACACCCAATGCAAATTTCTTTCGGTCAGGCACCTAGTCCGGAAAGAGAAGGTGAAAATTTGCTTATCGATATATTTTATGAACAAAATTGTATATTAATTTCTTGTATAGATTCTTATTCAAAATACTTAGTCTTGAAAAAAGTTTCAAGTAAACTAAATGCAGAAAACAAAGTTTCGGAAATTTTTGCAAAAATTTCCTTTAGCCAAAACCTAGATGATAGATAACGAGCCAAGCCGTAAAGTATGATCGCAATGTGCGAATAAATCTAATCCAGGCGGAACACTAATGAAAATAAGAGTACTGAAAACATGATATATGTGCGACTTTGTGTGTATTTGTCGGCGAATTGTGTATATCAGTGTATGAGGAATGCTAGTTTCTTGGAATGCTTGTGATTCACAGAAGCTCAAATTATTTCATCATCTTATGGTTTGACTTTTTGCAATATGATTGTTTCTCTCTTCTCGCCTTGCAAGGCACTTGTGGCACGACACACAGCTGCGTTGCCAGCTTCGTTGATTTTGTCTTGTCCCTTTTGAGAGAAACCGTTATAGCGAGGCGTCAGCATTGTGTCGCTGTCGCCGTGTGTGGTTCACAGTATAGACAGATAGTAGAACGAATAGTCAGTCCTTGTAGATCGCCGCCTGCGTTCAGACCGAAACTCACTTCGCTCTAATGGAACCCGAACATAAGTTGACATATACATGCATTTTTAGCTGACTGGAGTAATTACACTCGTTTTTGTAAAAAAATTTTATAGTGCCCACTGATATCCTTTTCCAAAAAAACTATCATTTGCATATGTTAAAAAGATTTAACACCTCCTTAGAGGGCCACCTAATTTTGTTGTTTCCAAATTACAATGGTTTTCCTTTGTTTAGCAAGGTGTTACATCCCCAATTTAACGGGAAAACTAATCGAGGACGAGCAACAGTTCTCTGCAGCGGTGACGATGGGTGGAAATTTGTACAAAACCACAATCGACACCGGGGCAACAGCGAGTTTTATTAGCGAATAGCTGGCGGACAATCTGGCTGCTCTGGGAATGATTACAAGGACAAGTCGGCAAGTAAGGTTGGCAGACGGAAGATGCAGCGCAGTCGAATTCGGGAACAAGCGACTGACCATGAGTCTGCTGATATTACCAGGGTAGTTGACGCGTTGGTGTTGGGATGGAATTTCCCCACACAGGTCGGCGCCGAGATAAAATACGAAGGTCACGAAATCGTTATACCTGCTAGGAATACACACAACGGATGGTTGGAGGAAAAGGTGTCAGTGGCAGTTGTTCAAGAAAGCGACTTCGAGAAATTCCTAGAGGCAAAACTGCCATATTTCCAGACCATGAGTGGAACATTAATCGTGACCGAGCACCAAATCACTATGAAACCCATAAAGCAACGGTAGTACCACAAGTAGTGAAGTCGCAGCGAATTCGCGTTGCAACGGCACGGCGTGAAAAGAGAGTCTAGAGAATGCAGTTAGATAGAGTTTGGAGAGCACGAAGAGAGTTTGGAGAGTACGAAGCGAGAGAGTTTGGTGAGCAGGAGCGGAGAGAGACGACAGAGCGAGGCAAACAATCGGAGGAGCGAGACGGCGAGAGACGAGAGAGTGCCGGCGCGCCGTGAACGAAGGAATAACGGTAGACTGTCGCACTTTGGACTACAGTGTGGAACCGTGCGTAGAGGGCGATAGGTCGAACGGTAAAACTGCGGACTTTGGACAATGGTGTGGTGCCATGCGCAGAGGGCGAAAAGTTGATGCCGAGGATAAAGGGTACCAGGAGCCTTATATGAGAGGGCCCAGCGCAGGAAGCGGGATCAGTCATCGAGAATCAGAACGTAAGTGAACAACATCAAGCGAGTCAAAGTTATGGAGATACTGTCGTGAAAGCCAGCAAGGAGCAAGATCGCTGCGTCGAGACGTTCGGAACAGCATAAGTTTCCGAAATGAGACACAGGAAGGTGAGGTGGAGACTCGGTCGACTGTTGCAAGGACTGCTCTAGCTTCGTCGGAAGGTTGCCTGAATAGTTGAGTAGGAATTCAGCGGGAATAGCACCGACGTCCTCTGTTGATCGTGGCGTGGTATTGATGGTCTGTTGGCGCTGACGGATGTCTGGAAAGCGCAGCACTTAGTTACTTAGAGTCCGGTATCGGCAGCGTAGAGCCCAACGGTTGTCTGGAAAGCGCATCCAATGGCTACTTTGATTCCGACATCAAGACCCGGTCGACTATTACGAGGACTGCCCTGGCTACGCCGGACGGTAGCCCAAGCAGGAACTGACTGATTACGCAGGACATCGCAGCGCAGGGGCATCGCAACGCAGGGGTATCTCCAAGCAAGGGCAACGCCGAGCAGCGCAGGACGTCGACAGCAGCACCGCCGCACGCAAGATAGACGAGGAAGGCTCAGAATCCACGCACGCTTCAGGTACGATTGCAACAACCCTGAGGGAAGGCTAGCTTGGAACGTTCGTCCTCGATTGGGCGTTTGCTTCAGGACTGCTAACGGAAACAGGACGGTTGCCCCGAGCGTCAAAGGGAACTGAGAGAACGCTCGGAGGGGCCGGCCTGGACAGAGCAAGGGACAGGAGGCTGTGTTTCGAGAATGTAGTTTTGAGAATGTTATACAAGAAACCCGAAAACCCTTAAACCAGTTTAAACAACAACTGCTAATAGCAACGGGGAGGTATACAATACATGATTAATGTATTGTGAAATACTAGACCTATAATAGAGTATGATACTCCATATAATTTAATATTAATCTGATGTGGAATATATTTCACCTAATATAACAACAAGAGTTCACTGTACTCTAGAACCCTTTATAGAATTCGAAAACCATTAAAAAATAATTATGTAAATATATGTTTATGCACAAAAACATTTGTCCATGATGTCCAAAAACGCTGAAAACTAATCACTTATAATCACAAATACGTATTGTAGGGTACATATAGGGCTTAATGAAAACTATAAACAATTAATCCGACTATATTATCGGCCCAATTTATATAAAAAACTTAGGGAGTTTATAAAAAATTGCACTATCTGCAATCATAAAAGTTATAACAGACACCCAATGCAAATTTCTTTCGGTCAGGCACCTAGTCCGGAAAGAGAAGGTGAAAATTTGCTTATCGATATATTTTATGAACAAAATTGTATATTAATTTCTTGTATAGATTCTTATTCAAAATACTTAGTCTTGAAAAAAGTTCCAAGTAAACTAAATACAGAAAACAAAGTTTTGGAAATTTTTGCAAAAATTTCCTTTAGCCAAAACCTAGATGATAGATAACGAGCCAAGCCGTAAAGTATGATCGCAATGTGCGAATAAATCTAATCCAGGCGGAACACTAATGAAAATAAGAGTACTGAAAACATGATATATGTGCGACTTTGTGTGTATTTGTCGGCGAATGGTGTATATCAGTGTATGAGGAATGCTAGTTTCTTGGAATGCTTGTGATTCACAGAAGCTCAAATTATTTCATCATCTTATGGTTTGACTTTTTGCAATATGATTGTTTCTCTCTTCTCGCCTTGCAAGGCACTTGTGGCACGACACACAGCTGCGTTGCCAGCTTCGTTGATTTTGTCTTGTCCCTTTTGAGAGAAACCGTTATAGCGAGGCGTCAGCATTGTGTCGCTGTCGCCGTGTGTGGTTCACAGTATAGACAGATAGTAGAACGAATGGTCAGTCCTTGTAGATCGCCGCCTGCGTTCAGACCGAAACTCACTTCGCTCTAATGGAACCCGAACATAAGTTGACATATACATGCATTTTTAGCTGACTGGAGTAATTACACTCGTTTTTGTAAAAAAATTTTATAGTGCCCACTGATATCCTTTTCCAAAAAAACTATCATTTGCATATGTTAAAAAGATTTAACACCTCCTTAGAGGGCCACCTAATTTTGTTGTTTCCAAATTACAATGGTTTTCCTTTGTTTAGCAAGGTGTTACATCCCCAATTTAACGGGAAAACTAATCGAGGACGAGCAACAGTTCTCTGCAGCGGTGACGATGGGTGGAAATTTGTACAAAACCACAATCGACACCGGGGCAACAGCGAGTTTTATTAGCGAATAGCTGGCGGACAATCTGGCTGCTCTGGGAATGATTACAAGGACAAGTCGGCAAGTAAGGTTGGCAGACGGAAGATGCAGCGCAGTCGAATTCGGGAACAAGCGACTGACCATGAGTCTGCTGATATTACCAGGGTAGTTGACGCGTTGGTGTTGGGATGGAATTTCCCCACACAGGTCGGCGCCGAGATAAAATACGAAGGTCACGAAATCGTTATACCTGCTAGGAATACACACAACGGATGGTTGGAGGAAAAGGTGTCAGTGGCAGTTGTTCAAGAAAGCGACTTCGAGAAATTCCTAGAGGCAAAACTGCCATATTTCCAGACCATGAGTGGAACATTAATCGTGACCGAGCACCAAATCACTATGAAACCCATAAAGCAACGGTAGTACCACAAGTAGTGAAGTCGCAGCGAATTCGCGTTGCAACGGCACGGCGTGAAAAGAGAGTCTAGAGAATGCAGTTAGATAGAGTTTGGAGAGCACGAAGAGAGTTTGGAGAGTACGAAGCGAGAGAGTTTGGTGAGCAGGAGCGGAGAGAGACGACAGAGCGAGGCAAACAATCGGAGGAGCGAGACGGCGAGAGACGAGAGAGTGCCGGCGCGCCGTGAACGAAGGAATAACGGTAGACTGTCGCACTTTGGACTACAGTGTGGAACCGTGCGTAGAGGGCGATAGGTCGAACGGTAAAACTGCGGACTTTGGACAATGGTGTGGTGCCATGCGCAGAGGGCGAAAAGTTGATGCCGAGGATAAAGGGTACCAGGAGCCTTATATGAGAGGGCCCAGCGCAGGAAGCGGGATCAGTCATCGAGAATCAGAACGTAAGTGAACAACATCAAGCGAGTCAAAGTTATGGAGATACTGTCGTGAAAGCCAGCAAGGAGCAAGATCGCTGCGTCGAGACGTTCGGAACAGCATAAGTTTCCGAAATGAGACACAGGAAGGTGAGGTGGAGACTCGGTCGACTGTTGCAAGGACTGCTCTAGCTTCGTCGGAAGGTTGCCTGAATAGTTGAGTAGGAATTCAGCGGGAATAGCACCGACGTCCTCTGTTGATCGTGGCGTGGTATTGATGGTCTGTTGGCGCTGACGGATGTCTGGAAAGCGCAGCACTTAGTTACTTAGAGTCCGGTATCGGCAGCGTAGAGCCCAACGGTTGTCTGGAAAGCGCATCCAATGGCTACTTTGATTCCGACATCAAGACCCGGTCGACTATTACGAGGACTGCCCTGGCTACGCCGGACGGTAGCCCAAGCAGGAACTGACTGATTACGCAGGACATCGCAGCGCAGGGGCATCGCAACGCAGGGGTATCTCCAAGCAAGGGCAACGCCGAGCAGCGCAGGACGTCGACAGCAGCACCGCCGCACGCAAGATAGACGAGGAAGGCTCAGAATCCACGCACGCTTCAGGTACGATTGCAACAACCCTGAGGGAAGGCTAGCTTGGAACGTTCGTCCTCGATTGGGCGTTTGCTTCAGGACTGCTAACGGAAACAGGACGGTTGCCCCGAGCGTCAAAGGGAACTGAGAGAACGCTCGGAGGGGCCGGCCTGGACAGAGCAAGGGACAGGAGGCTGTGTTTCGAGAATGTAGTTTTGAGAATGTTATACAAGAAACCCGAAAACCCTTAAACCAGTTTAAACAACAACTGCTAATAGCAACGGGGAGGTATACAATACATGATTAATGTATTGTGAAATACTAGACCTATAATAGAGTATGATACTCCATATAATTTAATATTAATCTGATGTGGAATATATTTCACCTAATATAACAACAAGAGTTCACTGTACTCTAGAACCCTTTATAGAATTCGAAAACCATTAAAAAATAATTATGTAAATATATGTTTATGCACAAAAACATTTGTCCATGATGTCCAAAAACGCTGAAAACTAATCACTTATAATCACAAATACGTATTGTAGGGTACATATAGGGCTTAATGAAAACTATAAACAATTAATCCGACTATATTATCGGCCCAATTTATATAAAAAACTTAGGGAGTTTATAAAAAATTGCACTATCTGCAATCATAAAAGTTATAACAGACACCCAATGCAAATTTCTTTCGGTCAGGCACCTAGTCCGGAAAGAGAAGGTGAAAATTTGCTTATCGATATATTTTATGAACAAAATTGTATATTAATTTCTTGTATAGATTCTTATTCAAAATACTTAGTCTTGAAAAAAGTTCCAAGTAAACTAAATACAGAAAACAAAGTTTTGGAAATTTTTGCAAAAATTTCCTTTAGCCAAAACCTAGATGATAGATAACGAGCCAAGCCGTAAAGTATGATCGCAATGTGCGAATAAATCTAATCCAGGCGGAACACTAATGAAAATAAGAGTACTGAAAACATGATATATGTGCGACTTTGTGTGTATTTGTCGGCGAATGGTGTATATCAGTGTATGAGGAATGCTAGTTTCTTGGAATGCTTGTGATTCACAGAAGCTCAAATTATTTCATCATCTTATGGTTTGACTTTTTGCAATATGATTGTTTCTCTCTTCTCGCCTTGCAAGGCACTTGTGGCACGACACACAGCTGCGTTGCCAGCTTCGTTGATTTTGTCTTGTCCCTTTTGAGAGAAACCGTTATAGCGAGGCGTCAGCATTGTGTCGCTGTCGCCGTGTGTGGTTCACAGTATAGACAGATAGTAGAACGAATGGTCAGTCCTTGTAGATCGCCGCCTGCGTTCAGACCGAAACTCACTTCGCTCTAATGGAACCCGAACATAAGTTGACATATACATGCATTTTTAGCTGACTGGAGTAATTACACTCGTTTTTGTAAAAAAATTTTATAGTGCCCACTGATATCCTTTTCCAAAAAAACTATCATTTGCATATGTTAAAAAGATTTAACACCTCCTTAGAGGGCCACCTAATTTTGTTGTTTCCAAATTACAATGGTTTTCCTTTGTTTAGCAAGGTGTTACATCCCCAATTTAACGGGAAAACTAATCGAGGACGAGCAACAGTTCTCTGCAGCGGTGACGATGGGTGGAAATTTGTACAAAACCACAATCGACACCGGGGCAACAGCGAGTTTTATTAGCGAATAGCTGGCGGACAATCTGGCTGCTCTGGGAATGATTACAAGGACAAGTCGGCAAGTAAGCTTGGCAGACGGAAGATGCAGCGCAGTCGAATTCGGGAACAAGCGACTGACCATGAGTCTGCTGATATTACCAGGGGTAGTTGACGCGTTGGTGTTGGGATGGAATTTCCCCACACAGGTCGGCGCCGAGATAAAATACGAAGGTCACGAAATCGTTATACCTGCTAGGAATACACACAACGGATGGTTGGAGGAAAAGGTGTCAGTGGCAGTTGTTCAAGAAAGCGACTTCGAGAAATTCCTAGAGGCAAAACTGCCATATTTCCAGACCATGAGTGGAACATTAATCGTGACCGAGCACCAAATCACTATGAAACCCATAAAGCAACGGTAGTACCACAAGTAGTGAAGTCGCAGCGAATTCGCGTTGCAACGGCACGGCGTGAAAAGAGAGTCTAGAGAATGCAGTTAGATAGAGTTTGGAGAGCACGAAGAGAGTTTGGAGAGTACGAAGCGAGAGAGTTTGGTGAGCAGAAGCGGAGAGAGACGACAGAGCGAGGCAAACAATTGGAGGAGCGAGACGGCGAGAGACGAGAGAGTGCCGGCGCGCCGTGAGCGAAGGAATAACGGTAGACTGTCGCACTTTGGACTACAGTGTGGAACCGTGCGTAGAGGGCGATAGGTCGAACGGTAAAACTGCGGACTTTGGACAATGGTGTGGTGCCATGCGCAGAGGGCGAAAAGTTGATGCCGAGGGCCCAGCGCAGGAAGCGGGATCAGTCATCGAGAATCAGAACGTAAGTGAACAACATCAAGCGAGTCAAAGTTATGGAGATACTGTCGTGAAAGCCAGCAAGGAGCAAGATCGCTGCGTCGAGACGTTCGGAACAGCATAAGTTTCCGAAATGAGACACAGGAAGGTGAGGTGGAGACTCGGTCGACTGTTGCAAGGACTGCTCTAGCTTCGTCGGAAGGTTGCCTGAATAGTTGAGTAGGAATTCAGCGGGAATAGCACCGACGTCCTCTGTTGATCGTGGCGTGGTATTGATGGTCTGTTGGCGCTGACGGATGTCTGGAAAGCGCAGCACTTAGTTACTTAGAGTCCGGTATCGGCAGCGTAGAGCCCAACGGTTGTCTGGAAAGCGCATCCAATGGCTACTTTGATTCCGACATCAAGACCTGGTCGACTATTACGAGGACTGCCCTGGCTACGCCGGACGGTAGCCCAAGCAGGAACTGACTGATTACGCAGGACATCGCAGCGCAGGGGCATCGCAACGCAGGGGTATCTCCAAGCAAGGGCAACGCCGAGCAGCGCAGGACGTCGACAGCAGCACCGCCGCACGCAAGATAGACGAGGAAGGCTCAGAATCCACGCACGCTTCAGGTACGATTGCAACAACCCTGAGGGAAGGCTAGCTTGGAACGTTCGTCCTTGATTGGGCGTTCGCTTCAGGACTGCTAACGGAAACAGGACGGTGGCCCTGAGCGTCAAAGTGAACTGAGTGAACGCTCGGAGGGGCCGGCCTGGACAGAGCAAGGGACAGGAAACTGTGTTTAGAGAATGTCGTTTTGAGAATGTTATACAAGAAACCCGAAAACCCTTAAACCAGTTTAAACAACAACTGCTAATAGCAACGGGGAGGTATACAATACATGATTAATGTATTGTGAAATACTAGACCTATAATAGAGTATGATACTCCATATAATTTAATATTAATCTGAGGTGGAATATATTTCACCTAATAAAACAACAAGAGTTCACTGTACTCTAGAACCCTTTATAGAATTCGAAAACCATTAAAAAATAATTATGTAAATATATGTTTATGCACAAAAACATTTGTCCATGATGTCCAAAAACGCTGAAAACTAATCACTTATAATCACAAAAACGTATTGTAGGGTACATATAGGGCTTAATGAAAACTATAAACAATTAATCCGACTATATTATCGGCCCAATTTATATAAAAAACCTAGGGAGTTTATAAAAAATTGCACTATCTGCAATCATAAAAGTTATAACAGACACCCAATGCAAATTTCTTTCGGTCAGGCACCTACTCCGGAAAGAGAAGGTGAAAATTTGCTTATCGATATATTTTATGAACAAAATTGTATATTAATTTCTTGTATAGATTCTTTTCAAAATACTTAGTCTTGAAAAAAGTTCCAAGTAAACTAAATGCAGAAAACAAAGTTTCGGAAATTTTTGCAAAAATTTCCTTTAGCCAAAACCTAGATGATAGATAACGAGCCAAGCCGTAAAGTATGATCGCAATGTGCGAATAAATCTAATCCAGGTGGAACACTAATGAAAATAAGAGTACTGAAAACATGATATATGTGCGACTTTGTGTGTATTTGTCGGCGAATGGTGTATATCAGTGTATGAGGAATGCTAGTTTCTTGGAATGCTTGTGATTCACAGAAGCTCAAATTATTTCATCATCTTATGGTTTGACTTTTTGCAATATGATTGTTTCTCTCTTCTCGCCTTGCAAGGCACTTGTGGCACGACACACAGCTGCGTTGCCAGCTTCGTTGATTTTGTTTTGTCCCTTTTGAGAGAAACCGTTATAGCGAGGCGTCAGCATTGTGTCACTGTCGCCGTGTGTGGTTCGCAGTATAGACAGATAGTAGAACGAATAGTCAGTCCTTGTAGATCGCCGCCTGCGTTCAGACCGAAACTCACTTCGCTCTAATGGAACCCGAACATAAGTTGACATATACATGCTTTTTTAGCTGACTGGAGTAATTACACTCGTTTTTGTAAACAAATTTTATAGTGCCCACTGATATCCTTTTCCAAAAAAACTATTATTTGCAAATGTTAAAAAGATTTAACACCTCCTTAGAGGGCCACTAATTTTGTTGTTTTCAAATTACAATGGTTTTCCTTTGTTTAGCAAGGTGTTACATCCCCAATTTAACGGGAAAACTAATCGAGGACGAGCAACAGTTCTCTGCAGCGGTGACGATGGGTGGAAATTTGTACAAAACCACAATCGACACCGGGGCAACAGCGAGTTTTATTAGCGAAGAGCTGGCGGACAATCTGGCTGCTCTGTGAATGATTACAAGGACAAGTCGGCAAGTAAGGTTGGCAGACGGAAGATGCAGCGCAGTCGAAATCGGGAACAAGCGACTGACCATGAGTCTGCTGATATTACCAGGGGTAGTTGACGCGTTGGTGTTGGGATGGAATTTCCCCACACAGGTCGGCGCCGAGATAAAATACGAAGGTCACGAAATCGTTATACCTGCTAGGAATACACACAACGGATGGTTGGAGGAAAAGGTGTCAGTGGCAGTTGTTCAAGAAAGCGACTTCGAGAAATTCCTAGAGGCAAAACTGCCATATTTCCAGACCATGAGTGGAACATTAATCGTGACCGAGCACCAAATCACTATGAAAGGACGAGAAACCCATAAAGCAACGGTAGTACCACAAGTAGTGAAGTCGCAGCGAATTCGCGTTGCAACGGCACGGCGTGAAAAGAGAGTCTAGAGAATGCAGTTAGATAGAGTTTGGAGAGCACGAAGAGAGTTTGGAGAGTACGAAGCGAGAGAGTTTGGTGAGCAGAAGCGGAGAGAGACGACAGAGCGAGGCAAACAATTGGAGGAGCGAGACGGCGAGAGACGAGAGAGTGCCGGCGCGCCGTGAGCGAAGGAATAACGGTAGACTGTCGCACTTTGGACTACAGTGTGGAACCGTGCGTAGAGGGCGATAGGTCGAACGGTAAAACTGCGGACTTTGGACAATGGTGTGGTGCCATGCGCAGAGGGCGAAAAGTTGATGCCGAGGATAAACGGTACCAGGAGCCTTATATGAGAGGGCCCAGCGCAGGAAGCGGGATCAGTCATCGAGAATCAGAACGTAAGTGAACAACATCAAGCGAGTCAAAGTTATGGAGATACTGTCGTGAAAGCCAGCAAGGAGCAAGATCGCTGCGTCGAGACGTTCGGAGCAGCATAAGTTTCCGAAATGAGACACAGGAAGGTGAGGTGGAGACTCGGTCGACTGTTGCAAGGACTGCTCTAGCTACGTCGGAAGGTTGCCTGAATAGTTGAGTAGGAATTCAGCGGGAATAGCACCGACGTCCTCTGTTGATCGTGGCGTGGTATTGATGGTCTGTTGGCGCTGACGGATGTCTGGAAAGCGCAGCACTTAGTTACTTAGAGTCCGGTATCGGCAGCGTAGAGCCCAACGGTTGTCTGGAAAGCGCATACAATGGCTACTTTGATTCCGACATCAAGACCTGGTCGACTATTACGAGGACTGCCCTGGCTACGCCGGACGGTAGCCCAAGCAGGAACTGACTGATTACGCAGGACATCGCAGCGCAGGGGCATCGCAACGCAGGGGTATCTCCAAGCAAGGGCAACGCCGAGCAGCGCAGGACGTCGACAGCAGCACCGCCGCACGCAAGATAGACGAGGAAGGCTCAGAATCCACGCACGCTTCAGGTACGATTGCAACAACCCTGAGGGAAGGCTAGCTTGGAACGTTCGTCCTTGATTGGGCGTTCGCTTCAGGACTGCTAACGGAAACAGGACGGTGGCCCTGAGCGTCAAAGTGAACTGAGTGAACGCTCGGAGGGGCCGGCCTGGACAGAGCAAGGGACAGGAGACTGTGTTTAGAGAATGTCGTTTTGAGAATGTTATACAAGAAACCCGAAAACCCTTAAACCAGTTTAAACAACAACTGCTAATAGCAACGGGGAGGTATACAATACATGATTAATGTATTGTGAAATACTAGACCTATAATAGAGTATGATACTCCATATAATTTAATATTAATCTGAGGTGGAATATATTTCACCTAATAAAACAACAAGAGTTCACTGTACTCTAGAACCCTTTATAGAATTCGAAAACCATTAAAAAATAATTATGTAAATATATGTTTATGCACAAAAACATTTGTCCATGATGTCCAAAAACGCTGAAAACTAATTACTTATAATCACAAAAACGTATTGTAGGGTACATATAGGGCTTAATGAAAACTATAAACAATTAATCCGACTATATTATCGGCCCAATTTATATAAAAAACTTAGGGAGTTTATAAAAAATTGCACTATCTGCAATCACAAAAGTTATAACAGACACCCAATGCAAATTTCTTTCGGTCAGGCACCTACTCCGGAAAGAGAAGGTGAAAATTTGCTTATCGATATATTTTATGAACAAAATTGTATATTAATTTCTTGTATAGATTCTTATTCAAAATACTTAGTCTTGAAAAAAGTTCCAAGTAAACTAAATGCAGAAAACAAAGTTTCGGAAATTTTTGCAAAAATTTCCTTTAGCCAAAACCTAGATGATAGATAACGAGCCAAGCCGTAAAGTATGATCGCAATGTGCGAATAAATCTAATCCAGGTGGAACACTAATGAAAATAAGAGTACTGAAAACATGATATATGTGCGACTTTGTGTGTATTTGTCGGCGAATGGTGTATATCAGTGTATGAGGAATGCTAGTTTCTTGGAATGCTTGTGATTCACAGAAGCTCAAATTATTTCATCATCTTATGGTTTGACTTTTTGCAATATGATTGTTTCTCTCTTCTCGCCTTGCAAGGCACTTGTGGCACGACACACAGCTGCGTTGCCAGCTTCGTTGATTTTGTTTTGTCCCTTTTGAGAGAAACCGTTATAGCGAGGCGTCAGCATTGTGTCACTGTCGCCGTGTGTGGTTCGCAGTATAGACAGATAGTAGAACGAATAGTCAGTCCTTGTAGATCGCCGCCTGCGTTCAGACCGAAACTCACTTCGCTCTAATGGAACCCGAACATAAGTTGACATATACATGCATTTTTAGCTGACTGGAGTAATTACACTCGCTTTTGTAAACAAATTTTATAGTGCCCACTGATATCCTTTTCCAAAAAAACTATTATTTGCAAATGTTAAAAAGATTTAACACCTCCTTAGAGGGCCACTAATTTTGTTGTTTTCAAATTACAATGGTTTTCCTTTGTTTAGCAAGGTGTTACATCCCCAATTTAACGGGAAAACTAATCGAGGACGAGCAAAAGTTCTCTGCAGCGGTGACGATGGGTGGAAATTTGTACAAAACCACAATCGACACCGGGGCAACAGCGAGTTTTATTAGCGAAGAGCTGGCGGACAATCTGGCTGCTCTGTGAATGATTACAAGGAGAAGTCGGCAAGTAAGGTTGGCAGACGGAAGATGCAGCGCAGTCGAAATCGGGAACAAGCGACTGACCATGAGTCTGCTGATATTACCAGGGGTAGTTGACGCCACAGGTCGGCGCCGAGATAAAATACGAAGGCCACGAAATCGTTATACCTGCTTGGAATACACACAACGGATGGTTGGAGGAAAAGGTGTCAGTGGCAGTTGTTCAAGAAGGCGACTTCGAGAAATTCCTAGAGGCAAAACTGCCATATTTCCAGACCATGAGTGGAACATCGTGACCGAGCACCAAATCACTATGAAAGGACGGGAAACCCATAAGCAACGGTAGTACCACAAGTACTGAAGTCGCAGCGAATTCGCGTTGCAACGGCACGGCGTAAAAAGAGAGTCTAGAGAATGCAGTTAGATAGAGTTTGGAGAGCACGAAGAGAGTTTGGAGAGTACGAAGCGAGAGAGTTTGGTGAGCAGAAGCGGAGAGAGACGACAGAGCGAGGCAAACAATTGGAGGAGCGAGACTGCGAGAGACGAGAGAGTGCCGGCGCGCCGTGAACGAAGGAATAACGGTAGACTGTCGCACTTTGGACTACAGTGTGGAACCGTGCGTAGAGGGCGATAGGTCGAACGGTAAAACTGCGGACTTTGGACAATGGTGTGGTGCCATGCGCAGAGGGCGAAAAGTTGATGCCGAGGATAAACGGTACCAGGAGCCTTATATGAGAGGGCCCAGCGCAGGAAGCGGGATCAGTCATCGAGAATCAGAACGTGAGTGAACAACATCAAGCGAGTCAAAGTCGTGAAAGCCAGCAAGGAGCAAGATCGCTGTGTCGAGACGTTCGGAACAGCATAAGTTTCCGAACTGAGACACAGGAAGCTGAGGTCCTCGATGGCAAATACACGGCTAAGCTGAGTGGAGACTCGGTCAACTGTTGCAAGGACTACTCTAGCTACGTCGGAAGGTTGCCCGAATAGTTGAGTAGGAATTCAGCGGGCATAGCACCGACGTGCTCTGTTGATCGAGGCGTGGTATTGATGGTCTGTTGGGGCCGACGGATGCCTGGAAAGCGCAGCACTTAGATACATAGAGTCCGGTATCGGCAGTGTAGAGCCCGACGGTTGTCTGGAAAGCGCATCCAATGGCTACCTTGATTCCGACATCAAGACCCGGTCGACTGTTATGAGGACTGCCCTGGCTACGCCGGACGGTAACCCAAGCAGGAACTGACAGCCCGATTACGCAGGACATCGCAGCAGGGGCATCGCAACGCAGGGGTATCGCCAAGCAAGGGCAACGCCGAGCAGCGCAGGACGTCGACAGCAGCACCACCGCACGCAAGATAGACGAGGAAGGCACAGAATCCACGCACGCTTCAGGTACGGTTGCAGCAACCCTGAGGGAAAGCCAGTTTGGAACGTTCGTCCTTGATTGGGCGTTAGCTTTATGACTGCTGATGGAAACCGGAAGGTTGCCCTGAGTGTCGAAGGGAACTGAGTGAACGTTTGGAGAGGCCGGCCCGGACAGAGCAAGGGACAGGAGGCTGTGGCTGGCAGGGTGGTTGAGAACGATGACGCTTCCCTAAGCCCAACAGCAGGCAAAAGTACCCGAAACAGCATTTAGCAGAGAGTAGTTTTGAGAATGTTATACAAGAAACCCGAAAACCCTTAAACCAGTTTAAACAACAACTGCTAATAGCAACGGGGAGGTATACAGTACATGATTAATGTATGTGGAAATTGTAACGAACTGATTTTGTATGTCTGCTCGCTACGAGATTCGTGCGGCTAGCTCAGAAGATTGTGTGTTCGTCCCACCAAATTTATATGACGTGACTGCCCCGTGGATCAGTGAGAAAACAATGGGTTCAAATGGCAACAGTGGGATTTATTCTCGTGGTATTGGTACAGCGGGTGCGTGGCTATCCTGGCTTCTGTATCTCCTTGTTCTGGTTCCGCCGGCTGCTGGTGCTCCTCCTTCTGGCTTGTCGACGCGTTGACTCGGCTTCCGCTTGGCTCCTGGGTCTCGGGACGCTCGTAGTGGACGCCTCTGTTCACTCGCCGACGCGCTGCCTCGGGGTCGCTTGTTGCGCCTTAGACCCGCAGAGAGTTCGGCCTTGTGGGCTTAGGGAAGCGTCACCGTTCTCAGACTAGGGTGAACAAGCTTTGCTCTCCAGGCTGACGCCTTTCGAGGCAATACCTGTCCCTTGCTCTGTCCCGGACGGTCCCGCTAGGTTCTTGCTCAGTTCGCGCTGACAGTCAAGGCTGCCGCCCGGAGGCTGTCTAGCGGTTCACTTCGCTTTACGCCTAGCGCAGACGAACGTTCCACCCGGCTTCACCCTAATGCGTGACGTCCGCGACGCTCCTGCGCTCCCCAATGAGCTCCGCGCGGCGATGGTAACGTGGCTGCCGGAAATGTCTGCTGGCGTCGCTGTCGATGTCCTCTGCGCTGTCTTCTGACCAGTATCTCGTTGTTCTGGCGCTCGGGGAGCTGGGCGGTCGCTGCTCGGGAACTTCGCCGGTAATCGCAGGGCTCTCCAGGCTTCCGCCTCTTGAAACCGCAAATCGATCTACCGCTCGTCCGTCACGCCAGGTCCTGCTTGGTCGGGCAAGGCACACTGGGTCGCAGACAACTTTCCTCCCCAAGCTGACGGCTCTTCGTCGTAGGACTCTTTTGCTTCTCTCTGACAGACCCGCCGGGCGACTCGCCAGGGTGTGGTCGTGACAAAGTTAGAAAACAAACGCCTTGACTTGGTCGCGTGATGCCTTTCAGAACTCAGCCACCTGTGTCTCAATTCGGAGATTCCTGATGTCCTAATCCCGAACGTCTCGACGCGGCGATCTTGCTCCTTGTATGCTTCCCACGGCGCTGCTTCCGACGACTCGCTTGGTTGTAGCTCCCTCGTAGATTATTTGCTTGACTGACTGTTTATTTGGTACTTTTATTGATCTTGAAGGTTCGACTCCTCGTGATCGACTGATCCAGCTGCCAGCGCTCTGCGGCCTTATATAGGGCCTCCAAGCACCGTTATTCCCCTTTGCGCACGGCCCGCTGGATCTCTCCACTTTGGGTCCAAAGTCCGTGCCTCCTGGATGACCCACTTCTCCTTCACGTACCGCTTCCAATAGATGTTCCGCCCACTGCTGCCGTTCCGCTGATTCCCGTGCCGCTTGTGGCACGCCTGTGTGCCGCTCCACTGCCGAGATGTGGCACTTCCTCTCCCGGTCCAAAGTTCACGGGAGAGTCCAAAGTCCAGTGGAGTTCCGTTATCCCCTTCTGCATACGGCACTCTTGCTCTGCCCGCGAAGTCTCCATTCTCTCTCGATCTCTATCCTTGGTCTCCAATCTCTCTCGCTCTCCTTCATTGGTCTCCAAACTCTCTCGCTCTCCATCCTTGGTCTCCAATCTCTCTCGCTCTCCTTCATTGGTCTCCAAACTCTCTCGCTCTCCTTCGTTGGTCTCCAAACTCTCTCGCTCTCCATCCTTGGTCTCCAATCTCTCTCGCTCTCCTTCATTGGTCTCCAAACTCTCTCGCTCTCCCCGCCGCGCCGTTACTACGCGAATTCGCCGCGTATCTGGTAAGCGGCCGGCCATCTGCTGCTGCTTCTATTTGTGGGGAGTTATTCAACTCCTCACATTCCCCCCTTACTTCGGGAAACATTTAAGACTGGTTCCTACTCTCCGGCGTTTCCTTGCTTATCCTAGCCTTTGAGTCCTTGTGATTCCCGCGGCGCTCCCTCGTTGCTCTCTCGATGCTCCCTCGACGCTCTTAACTCCCTTGAGTTTCTACAGCGGGGGTCATCCTCCTCGTAGCAACTTTAAATCTCCCGCGCCGATATTTCCTGTGTTCCCACTGGGACATCGATACTCCTGGGCTATCGATCCCCAGCTCGCTGCTCATTGCTGCGTCTCACTCCTTTCCATGTTTCCTCCGCCTGGTCACACCATTCGTGCGTGATCGATATTTATTCGCATATCGATACCGACGGTGCGGCGTTGCCACCTGCTCGTTTGCGATATTTCCACCTTGGCCGATATTTCCATTGTCGTGTGCCCATCGATCGCACTATCGTCCAGTGCCAATCGATCGCCTATCGAGGCGCCCCCTTCCCTGGCTCGTGGTGATTTTGCAACTTTCATACTATGAAATTCATAGGTAAGTTTCTTTTGCATTTCCTTCACTCCTTTTCATCTCATCCTTTCGTCCTCTCTCGCCCTTCACTCGTCCTCTGTTGGCAGCATCTGACTCCACATTGGCAGCTTTTGAGAGCGGTCGCGGAGAGGACCTCGCATTCGCTTCGCAACCAGGACAGCCGGTAAGTATTTATGATGTCTTTCTGCTTCCTGCATTAAGCCCCCTTTAAATTTCAGGTTGCTGGTGCGGCCCATGCATGCCCCGTTCCTTTTCTTGTTTTTAGTCAACTGTTGGTGTGGTGCGTGTTTGTTTTTTTTTTTTTTTTTTGTGACCAGCTGGCTACGGTGTAGATCTGATTCTGCACCGTCCTCCCCTTTTCCTCGGGTAACAACTAGACGAGCTCGTCCGGCGCATTCCGTATAGAATCTCCGGATGCTGCGGTGTATGTCTGGACTGCGCGTCTTGTGTTGCTTGTCTCCTTCCGCGCATACTCTCTTCTACGTTACCCGTATCCTTGTGCCGTTTTGTAAGTGTCCCTTCCGCCTGGCGTTATCGCGGATGACTCTGGCAACTGCCCGACGCTGAATCCTGTTGCCTTGCGGTCGGGATCACCATCCATCCCTATCCACGTCCTTGTGCCCTACCCTTATGGTTGACCTTTCTGCGTGGCGTGTGGATGACTCTCGCTTCGGCCTGACGCCTAATCCTGTGGCCTCGCAGTCTGGATCAACGTGTGATCCTTATCCATGTCCTTGTTCTATCCTGATTGTCCTTTCCGTGTGGCGTATGGATGACTCTCGCTTCGGCCTGACGCCTAATCCTGCCGCCTCGTACCCGTTGTTAGACATCTGATGTTTCTGCTGTCTGCTCGTTTACTTGTTGCTTGAGCTCGCCAACGTGAACTGTCTTTTCTTTCTTCGACTGTGTGTGGCGAATTTTGCAGATCACTGGAGAGACGAAATCTACAACCTGGTAAGGGCCATCGTACCTCGGGGCTAGTTTTGCAGCGAATCCTTCGGCCGCTTTGGACAGGTGATGTTCCTTGGCCCACACTATGTCGCCCACCGCTGGTGACCATTGCCTCCTTCTCAGATTGTAGTGTCTGGCTTGGTCCTGGGACGCCTTTTCCATATTTCGCCGCACGATCTCGAATACCTCTTTTAGTTTGTTGGCATTTTCCTCAGGGGTCTCCGTAGCTCGTCCAGTGCCTAGGGTTTCCTTATCATATAGGCTGCTGGGTAGACGTGGTTCCCTTCCCTGGGTAAGAAACGCCGGTGTATGGCCAGTGGATTCCGATGTGCTTGTGTTCACTGCTAGCATAATCTCCGGCCACTTCTCGTCCCAGTTTCTCTGGTCCTGCCCTGCGAACTGCGCAATCATGGTCTTGACCGTTCTGTTCGCTCGCTCGGTTGGATTTTCTTGTGGTGTGTATGGTGCAGTGAACTGTTGTCTGATACCCATCTCGGCCAGAAAACTCTTGAAGATACGGCTTGTAAACTGCACTCCTTTGTCCGTTATGACCACCTTCGGGACCCCGTACCTTGCGATTATGCGCTCCCTAAACGCCTTCTTGAGCGACTCTGCCGTCGCACTGCGTAGGGGCACCAGTTCCGTCCATTTCGAAAACCTGTCTATCATGACCAGCAGCATTTGGTTCCCGTGCTTAGATCTTGGTAGGGGTCCAACGAAGTCTGCACATACCGTGGCCCATGGTTCCTCCGGCACTTGGGTCAACATCTTCCCAGCCGCCTGCATCTGATTGGGCTTAAACCGCATGCAAATCTCGCATTTTCGTACGTGGGCTCGGGCGTCTCTATGCATGCCTGGCCAGTAGTATCGGGCTGCCAACCGTGCAATTGTCCTTCGGCTTCCTACGTGTCCCGCGGACGGTGCGTCGTGGTTTTCCCTCAACACTGTTTCTCGTAGTGCCTTCGGGACGCATATCTTCCATGACGTGACGTCTTCACTGCCTGCTCGGTGAGGTATGTTTCTGTACAGTGTCTCACCATCCATAACATAGTCCGGGTACTTCTGCGGTTGGGTCCTTATCTTTTCGCCCATGTCCTTGATCCAGCTGCACCCTCCTGAGGTTATTGTTGCCGATGCCTCTTTTACTCCTCGTAGAGTCTCTGGTAGTGGTTGTCTTGATAATGCGTCGGCCACCACGTTTAGCTGGCCCTTTCTGTACGCTATCTCAAAGTCGTACTGTTGTAGCTCCAGGGCCCATCTGGCGATCCTTCCTGAAGGGCTTTCGATGCTGTTGAGCCACTTCAGGGCCATGTGGTCGGTTACTACCTTAAAGTGGTAACCTTCCAGATATGGCCTGAGCTTCCGGATCGCCCAGACGATCGCCAAGCACTCCTTCTCCGTTGTCGAGTAGTTCTTTTCCGCGCCGTTCAGTGTTCGGCTCGAGTAGGAGATTACTCTTTCGCCCTTTTCGGTGTCCTGGGTCAGTATCGCTCCGATGCCGTAGTCGCTGGCGTCTGTTTGCAGGATGAAAGTTCTACTGAAGTCCGGGCATGCTAGCACTGGATCTGCCACGAGTCTTGCCTTAACCTCCTCAAACGCCATCTGGTGCTCTGGTGTCCACTCCCACTTACTGCCTTTGCGCAGCAGGTCGTTCAGGGGTTTGACGATTCTGGAGAAATCTGGTACAAACCGGCGGTACCACGACGCTACTCCTAGGTATTGCCGGAGCTCTTTGACAGTCGATGGCGGTTCTAGTTCGGCGATGGCGGCTACTTTTTCTGGATCTGTTCCTATTCCCTCGCTAGTCACTCGATGACCCAGGTACAGCAGCTCCTTTTTGAAGAATTGGCATTTTTCTGGATTCAGCCTCAGATTTGCCTCCTTTAGACGCCGGAACACTTCCCTCAGGTTTCTTTTGTGTTCTTCCAGCGTGCGACCGATCACTATTATGTCATCCTGGTAAGCGAATGCGTGAGGTGACATCTCGGGGCCAATTACTTGGTCCAAGACTCGCTGAAACGTTGCCGACGCCGAGTGAAGTCCGAACGGCATTACCCTCCACTGAAACAGACCTTTGCCTGGTACCGTAAATGCTGTATATTGCCTGCTACTTTCTTCCAGTGGGATCTGCCAGTATCCATCCTTCAGGTCCAAACTGCTGATGTACCGCGCTTCTCTTAGTTGATCTAGGATGTAGTTTATGCGGGGCATTGGGTAGGCATCCTTCACTGACTTCGCGTTGATCTGCCTGAAGTCGACACACAGTCTCCACTTGCCTGTCTTCTTTTTCACCATCACGATGGGGGAGCTGTATGGGCTCTTTGAATGCTCTATGAACCCCATTTGGAGAAGCTCGTCCACCTTTGCGTTGATTTCCCCTTGAATTTTTGGGTTCTTTGGGTAGTATCTCTGCTTGATTGGCTTGTCGTCCTTCATTTTGATCTGGTGTTCTGCCATATTCGATGTTCCCGACATTGTGCTGAAGTCTGCCAGCTCTGTTTCAAGGAACGCTGTAGTATCGTCCAACTCGTTTACTTGTTGAACGACTGCTACTGATAGCTTCTCCTCGAGCCATCCATTGTGTCGGTTCCTGGCTGGTATTATTATTTCGTGTCCAGCACACCTTATCTCGGTTCCGACTTGTTTCAGGAAGTTCCATCCCAACACTAATGGATCCACTACCCCGGGTAAAATCAACAGGCTCATGGTCACTTGTTTGTTGCCGAATTTGACCTCCACCTCGAGCTGCGCATTAATTCCGCCGCACCTTCCATCTGCCAACCTAACTTGCCGTCTCGTCCTGGTAATCTTTCCTAGAGCAGCAATATTGTCCGCCAATTCTTCGCTAACGAAGCTTGCCGTTGCTCCGGTGTCGATTGTGGCTTTGTAGCTTTTCCCACCAATCATCACAGCTGGGGACAGCTGCTGCTCCTCCTCGATTAGCTCGCCCGTTGGTTTGGAGAGGTGGCATTGTGCGATCCCCGCTCGCCTCTCTGCGGCTGAGATCGCTGGCCATTTCCCGATCGTTGGCAGCAATCGACGCTCCTAACACCCACCTTGCCGCATATCCAGCAAAACAGCAGCCGCTGGTTACGACATCCTCTAGCCCAGTGTCCGTTCCCACCGCATTTCCGACAGGCCTCCTGCGGGTCTGTGATATGGGTGGCATCTTGTGGCCTCTGTGTGTTGCTTGGCGGCCTCCACAAGGTATTGTTTGGCTGTCTCTGTTGCTGTGGGGGTGGTGTCCCATGACCTCCGCGTGGTGCGTCTGTTGCCTGCTGTCGTCTGGCTTGGTGTGGTGGTGACCATTGGTCGTTTCCTCGTATGTCCTGGTTATCTGTCTCCTCGCATCTTCTGCATGTCACCTGTGTTGGTGACACGGACTTGGTCCTTGAGAACTTGTTCTCCTGTGCGAAAACTTCCCGTTCCTTTTCAAGTTCTTCGTACTCGTCTGCTAATATCATCAGCGTGTCCAGGTCCGACACTTTGTATGCCCTTAGGAAGATCCTTAGACTAGGGGTGCAGTTTTCCTTGATGATCCTTAGGGTCTCTTTAGCGGAGTAATTAAGTGGCCTCACCATCGTCTGCATGTCGATCATGTAGTCCTTGAACGACTCGCTGAAGCCTTGCTTCCTTTGCCGGACCTGGTCTGCCAGCCTGGTGAAGAAATCTCTTGGCAGGAAATATGTGTGGAAACTTTCAATGAATTCTGCCCAAGTTCTCCACTGCTTATTGTTGGCGATGAACCATTTCAACGCCCTTCCTTTTAGCAACTCCGGCATCGCTCGAGGGATCATATCGAGCTCCAAACCGTACTTGTTGGCGGACCATTCTACTTGCTCCAGGAACTCGAATGGTTTTTCCGCCCCGTCGAACCTGAACGACCATTCACGGACCTGTTTAGCGACCTTTGCATAGTCCGACTGGCTTGGTCTCGGGGTTAGCGCTGCTGCTTTCTTTTCTTGGCTTGATTCTCACCTGTGGGCCTCTTTTTGCATGTTGTCAATGCTCAGGCTTGCCACCAAGTTGTCCCCTTCAGCGTTCGTTAGCGTAATGCTTGGGCCGGCTCTGTCGTAGTATGTTGCCTCCAGCTCGGCCCAGATGTCGACGAGTTGTGGATCATTCTCTGTTTCGGAGTAGTATTCCGATAGTGCCTTCCTCATGTCGTCTAGCCTTCCCTCCAGGGCGACATTGAGCCTCTGTGCGACATGGGCGAAGTCTTCCTTCTTGAGGCGGTAAATCCACTTCTTTCCCATTTTTACTGTGCTGTTCTCACTGTTGGGACAATCACGTTGGGCGCCAGATGTAACGAACTGATTTTGTATGTCTGCTCGCTACGAGATTCGTGCGGCTAGCTCAGAAGATTGTGTGTTCGTCCCACCAAATTTATATGACGTGACTGCCCCGTGGATCAGTGAGAAAACAATGGGTTCAAATGGCAACAGTGGGATTTATTCTCGTGGTATTGGTACAGCGGGTGCGTGGCTATGCTGGCTTCTGTATCTCCTTGTTCTGGTTCCGCCGGCTGCTGGTGCTCCTCCTTCTGGCTTGTCGACGCGTTGACTCGGCTTCCGCTTGGCTCCTGGGTCTCGGGACGCTCGTAGTGGACGCCTCTGTTCACTCGCCGACGCGCTGCCTCGGGGTCGCTTGTTGCGCCTTAGACCCGCAGAGAGTTCGGCCTTGTGGGCTTAGGGAAGCGTCACCGTTCTCAGACTAGGGTGAACAAGCTTTGCTCTCCAGGCTGACGCCTTTCGAGGCAATACCTGTCCCTTGCTCTGTCCCGGACGGTCCCGCTAGGTTCTTGCTCAGTTCGCGCTGACAGTCAAGGCTGCCGCCCGGAGGCTGTCTAGCGGTTCACTTCGCTTTACGCCTAGCGCAGACGAACGTTCCACCCGGCTTCACCCTAATGCGTGACGTCCGCGACGCTCCTGCGCTCCCCAATGAGCTCCGCGCGGCGATGGTAACGTGGCTGCCGGAAATGTCTGCTGGCGTCGCTGTCGATGTCCTCTGCGCTGTCTTCTGACCAGTATCTCGTTGTTCTGGCGCTCGGGGAGCTGGGCGGTCGCTGCTCGGGAACTTCGCCGGTAATCGCAGGGCTCTCCAGGCTTCCGCCTCTTGAAACCGCAAATCGATCTACCGCTCGTCCGTCACGCCAGGTCCTGCTTGGTCGGGCAAGGCACACTGGGTCGCAGACAACTTTCCTCCCCAAGCTGACGGCTCTTCGTCGTAGGACTCTTTTGCTTCTCTCTGACAGACCCGCCGGGCGACTCGCCAGGGTGTGGTCGTGACAAAGTTAGAAAACAAACGCCTTGACTTGGCCGCGTGATGCCTTTCAGAACTCAGCCACCTGTGTCTCAATTCGGAGATTCCTGATGTCCTAATCCCGAACGTCTCGACGCGGCGATCTTGCTCCTTGTATGCTTCCCACGGCGCTGCTTCCGACGACTCGCTTGGTTGTAGCTCCCTCGTAGATTATTTGCTTGACTGACTGTTTATTTGGTACTTTAATTGATCTTGAAGGTTCGACTCCTCGTGATCGACTGATCCAGCTGCCAGCGCTCTGCGGCCTTATATAGGGCCTCCAAGCACCGTTATTCCCCTTTGCGCACGGCCCGCTGGATCTCTCCACTTTGGGTCCAAAGTCCGTGCCTCCTGGATGACCCACTTCTCCTTCACGTACCGCTTCCAATAGATGTTCCGCCCACTGCTGCCGTTCCGCTGATTCCCGTGCCGCTTGTGGCACGCCTGTGTGGCGCTCCACTGCCGAGATGTGGCACTTCCTCTCCCGGTCCAAAGTTCACGGGAGAGTCCAAAGTCCAGTGGAGTTCCGTTATCCCCTTCTGCATACGGCACTCTTGCTCTGCCCGCGAAGTCTCCATTCTCTCTCGATCTCCATCCTTGGTCTCCAATCTCTCTCGCTCTCCTTCATTGGTCTCCAAACTCTCTCGCTCTCCATCCTTGGTCTCCAATCTCTCTCGCTCTCCTTCATTGGTCTCCAAACTCTCTCGCTCTCCTTCGTTGGTCTCCAAACTCTCTCGCTCTCCATCCTTGGTCTCCAATCTCTCTCGCTCTCCTTCATTGGTCTCCAAACTCTCTCTCTCCCCGCCGCGCCGTTACTACGCGAATTCGCCGCGTATCTGGTAAGCGGCCGGCCATCTGCTGCTGCTTCTATTTGTGGGGAGTTATTCAACTCCTCACAAAATACTAGACATATAATAGAGTATGATACTCCAAATAATTTAATATTAATCTGGGGTGGAATATATTTCACCTAATATAACAACAAGAGTTCCCTGTACTCTAGAACCCTTTATAGAATTCGAAAACCATTGAAAAATAATTATGTAAATACATTTTTATGCGCAAAAACGCTGAAAACTAATCACTTATAATCACAAAAACGTATTGTAGGGCACATATAGGGCTTGATGAAAACTATAAACAACTAACCCGACTATATTATCGGACCAATTTATATAAAAAACTTAGGGAGTTTATAAAAAATTGCACTATCTGCAATCATAAAAGTTATAACAGACACCCAATGCAAATTTCTTTCGGTCAGCCACCTACTCCGGAAAGAGAAGGTGAAAATTTGCTTATCGATATATTTTATGAACAAAATTGTATATTAATTTCTTGTATAGATTCTTATTCAAAATACTTAGTCTTGAAAAAAGTTCCAAGTAAACTAAATGCAGAAAACAAAGTTTCGGAAATTTTTGCAAAAATTTCCTTTAGCCAAAACCTAGATGATAGATAACGAGCCAAGCCGTAAAGTATGATCGCAATGTGCGAATAAATCTAATCCAGGTGGAACACTAATGAAAATAAGAGTACTGAAAACATGATATATGTGCGACTTTGTGTGTATTTGTCGGCGAATGGTGTATATCAGTGTATGAGGAATGCTAGTTTCTTGGAATGCTTGTGATTCACAGAAGCTCAAATTATTTCATCATCTTATGGTTTGACTTTTTGCAATATGATTGTTTCTCTCTTCTCGCCTTGCAAGGCACTTGTGGCACGACACACAGCTGCGTTGCCAGCTTCGTTGATTTTGTTTTGTCCCTTTTGAGAGAAACCGTTATAGCGAGGCGTCAGCATTGTGTCACTGTCGCCGTGTGTGGTTCGCAGTATAGACAGATAGTAGAACGAATAGTCAGTCCTTGTAGATCGCCGCCTGCGTTCAGACCGAAACTCACTTCGCTCTAATGGAACCCGAACATAAGTTGACATATACATGCATTTTTAGCTGACTGGAGTAATTACACTCGTTTTTGTAAACAAATTTTATAGTGCCCACTGATATCCTTTTCCATAAAAACTATTATTTGCAAATGTTAAAAAGATTTAACACCTCCTTAGAGGGCCACCTAATTTTGTTGTTTTCAAATTACAATGGTTTTCCTTTGTTTAGCAAGGTGTTACATCCCCAATTTAACGGGAAAACTAATCGAGGACGAGCAACAGTTCTCTGCAGCGGTGACGATGGGTGGAAATTTGTACAAAACCACAATCGACACCGGGGCAACAGCGAGTTTTATTAGCGAAGAGCTGGCGGACAATCTGGCTGCTCTGTGAATGATTACAAGGACAAGTCGGCAAGTAAGGTTGGCAGACGGAAGATGCAGCGCAGTCGAAATCGGGAACAAGCGACTGACCATGAGTCTGCTGATATTACCAGGGGTAGTTGACGCGTTGGTGTTGGGATGGAATTTCCCCACACAGGTCGGCGCCGAGATAAAATACGAAGGTCACGAAATCGTTATACCTGCTAGGAATACACACAACGGATGGTTGGAGGAAAAGGTGTCAGTGGCAGTTGTTCAAGAAGGCGACTTCGAGAAATTCCTAGAGGCAAAACTGCCATATTTCCAGACCATGAGTGGAACATCGTGACCGAGCACCAAATCACTATGAAAGGACGGGAAACCCATAAGCAACGGTAGTACCACAAGTACTGAAGTCGCAGCGAATTCGCGTTGCAACGGCACGGCGTAAAAAGAGAGTCTAGAGAATGCAGTTAGATAGAGTTTGGAGAGCACGAAGAGAGTTTGGAGAGTACGAAGCGAGAGAGTTTGGTGAGCAGAAGCGGAGAGAGACGACAGAGCGAGGCAAACAATTGGAGGAGCGAGACTGCGAGAGACGAGAGAGTGCCGGCGCGCCGTGAACGAAGGAATAACGGTAGACTGTCGCACTTTGGACTACAGTGTGGAACCGTGCGTAGAGGGCGATAGGTCGAACGGTAAAACTGCGGACTTTGGACAATGGTGTGGTGCCATGCGCAGAGGGCGAAAAGTTGATGCCGAGGATAAACGGTACCAGGAGCCTTATATGAGAGGGCCCAGCGCAGGAAGCGGGATCAGTCATCGAGAATCAGAACGTGAGTGAACAACATCAAGCGAGTCAAAGTCGTGAAAGCCAGCAAGGAGCAAGATCGCTGTGTCGAGACGTTCGGAACAGCATAAGTTTCCGAACTGAGACACAGGAAGCTGAGGTCCTCGATGGCAAATACACGGCTAAGCTGAGTGGAGACTCGGTCAACTGTTGCAAGGACTGCTCTAGCTACGTCGGAAGGTTGCCCGAATAGTTGAGTAGGAATTCAGCGGGCATAGCACCGACGTGCTCTGTTGATCGAGGCGTGGTATTGATGGTCTGTTGGGGCCGACGGATGCCTGGAAAGCGCAGCACTTAGATACTTAGAGTCCGGTATCGGCAGTGTAGAGCCCGACGGTTGTCTGGAAAGCGCATCCAATGGCTACCTTGATTCCGACATCAAGACCCGGTCGACTGTTATGAGGACTGCCCTGACTACGCCGGACGGTAACCCAAGCAGGAACTGACAGCCCGATTACGCAGGACATCGCAGCAGGGGCATCGCAACGCAGGGGTATCGCCAAGCAAGGGCAACGCCGAGCAGCGCAGGACGTCGACAGCAGCACCACCGCACGCAAGATAGACGAGGAAGGCACAGAATCCACGCACGCTTCAGGTACGGTTGCAGCAACCCTGAGGGAAAGCTAGTTTGGAACGTTCGTCCTTGATTGGGCGTTAGCTTTATGACTGCTGATGGAAACCGGAAGGTTGCCCTGAGTGTCGAAGGGAACTGAGTGAACGTTTGGAGAGGCCGGCCCGGACAGAGCAAGGGACAGGAGGCTGTGGCTGGCAGGGTGGTTGAGAACGATGACGCTTCCCTAAGCCCAACAGCAGGAAAAAGTACCCGAAACAGCATTTAGCAGAGAGTAGTTTTGAGAATGTTATACAAGAAACCCGAAAACCCTTAAACCAGTTTAAACAACAACTGCTAATAGCAACGGGGAGGTATACAGTACATGATTAATGTATGTGGAAATTGTAACGAACTGATTTTGTATGTCTGCTCGCTACGAGATTCGTGCGGCTAGCTCAGAAGATTGTGTGTTCGTCCCACCAAATTTATATGACGTGACTGCCCCGTGGATCAGTGAGAAAACAATGGGTTCAAATGGCAACAGTGGGATTTATTCTCGTGGTATTGGTACAGCGGGTGCGTGGCTATGCTGGCTTCTGTATCTCCTTGTTCTGGTTCCGCCGGCTGCTGGTGCTCCTCCTTCTGGCTTGTCGACGCGTTGACTCGGCTTCCGCTTGGCTCCTGGGTCTCGGGACGCTCGTAGTGGACGCCTCTGTTCACTCGCCGACGCGCTGCCTCGGGGTCGCTTGTTGCGCCTTAGACCCGCAGAGAGTTCGGCCTTGTGGGCTTAGGGAAGCGTCACCGTTCTCAGACTAGGGTGAACAAGCTTGGCTCTCCAGGCTGACGCCTTTCGAGGCAATACCTGTCCCTTGCTCTGTCCCGGACGGTCCCGCTAGGTTCTTGCTCAGTTCGCGCTGACAGTCAAGGCTGCCGCCCGGAGGCTGTCTAGCGGTTCACTTCGCTTTACGCCTAGCGCAGACGAACGTTCCACCCGGCTTCACCCTAATGCGTGACGTCCGCGACGCTCCTGCGCTCCCCAATGAGCTCCGCGCGGCGATGGTAACGTGGCTGCCGGAAATGTCTGCTGGCGTCGCTGTCGATGTCCTCTGCGCTGTCTTCTGACCAGTATCTCGTTGTTCTGGCGCTCGGGGAGCTGGGCGGTCGCTGCTCGGGAACTTCGCCGGTAATCGCAGGGCTCTCCAGGCTTCCGCCTCTTGAAACCGCAAATCGATCTACCGCTCGTCCGTCACGCCAGGTCCTGCTTGGTCGGGCAAGGCACACTGGGTCGCAGACAACTTTCCTCCCCAAGCTGACGGCTCTTCGTCGTAGGACTCTTTTGCTTCTCTCTGACAGACCCGCCGGGCGACTCGCCAGGGTGTGGTCGTGACAAAGTTAGAAAACAAACGCCTTGACTTGGCCGCGTGATGCCTTTCAGAACTCAGCCACCTGTGTCTCAATTCGGAGATTCCTGATGTCCTAATCCCGAACGTCTCGACGCGGCGATCTTGCTCCTTGTATGCTTCCCACGGCGCTGCTTCCGACGACTCGCTTGGTTGTAGCTCCCTCGTAGATTATTTGCTTGACTGACTGTTTATTTGGTACTTTAATTGATCTTGAAGGTTCGACTCCTCGTGATCGACTGATCCAGCTGCCAGCGCTCTGCGGCCTTATATAGGGCCTCCAAGCACCGTTATTCCCCTTTGCGCACGGCCCGCTGGATCTCTCCACTTTGGGTCCAAAGTCCGTGCCTCCTGGATGACCCACTTCTCCTTCACGTACCGCTTCCAATAGATGTTCCGCCCACTGCTGCCGTTCCGCTGATTCCCGTGCCGCTTGTGGCACGCCTGTGTGCCGCTCCACTGCCGAGATGTGGCACTTCCTCTCCCGGTCCAAAGTTCACGGGAGAGTCCAAAGTCCAGTGGAGTTCCGTTATCCCCTTCTGCATACGGCACTCTTGCTCTGCCCGCGAAGTCTCCATTCTCTCTCGATCTCCATCCTTGGTCTCCAATCTCTCTCGCTCTCCTTCATTGGTCTCCAAACTCTCTCGCTCTCCATCCTTGGTCTCCAATCTCTCTCGCTCTCCTTCATTGGTCTCCAAACTCTCTCGCTCTCCTTCGTTGGTCTCCAAACTCTCTCGCTCTCCATCCTTGGTCTCCAATCTCTCTCGCTCTCCTTCATTGGTCTCCAAACTCTCTCTCTCCCCGCCGCGCCGTTACTACGCGAATTCGCCGCGTATCTGGTAAGCGGCCGGCCATCTGCTGCTGCTTCTATTTGTGGGGAGTTATTCAACTCCTCACAAAATACTAGACATATAATAGAGTATGATACTCCAAATAATTTAATATTAATCTGGGGTGGAATATATTTCACCTAATATAACAACAAGAGTTCCCTGTACTCTAGAACCCTTTATAGAATTCGAAAACCATTGAAAAATAATTATGTAAATACATTTTTATGCGCAAAAACGCTGAAAACTAATCACTTATAATCACAAAAACGTATTGTAGGGCACATATAGGGCTTGATGAAAACTATAAACAACTAACCCGACTATATTATCGGACCAATTTATATAAAAAACTTAGGGAGTTTATAAAAAATTGCACTATCTGCAATCATAAAAGTTATAACAGACACCCAATGCAAATTTCTTTCGGTCAGCCACCTACTCCGGAAAGAGAAGGTGAAAATTTGCTTATCGATATATTTTATGAACAAAATTGTATATTAATTTCTTGTATAGATTCTTATTCAAAATACTTAGTCTTGAAAAAAGTTCCAAGTAAACTAAATGCAGAAAACAAAGTTTCGGAAATTTTTGCAAAAATTTCCTTTAGCCAAAACCTAGATGATAGATAACGAGCCAAGCCGTAAAGTATGATCGCAATGTGCGAATAAATCTAATCCAGGTGGAACACTAATGAAAATAAGAGTACTGAAAACATGATATATGTGCGACTTTGTGTGTATTTGTCGGCGAATGGTGTATATCAGTGTATGAGGAATGCTAGTTTCTTGGAATGCTTGTGATTCACAGAAGCTCAAATTATTTCATCATCTTATGGTTTGACTTTTTGCAATATGATTGTTTCTCTCTTCTCGCCTTGCAAGGCACTTGTGGCACGACACACAGCTGCGTTGCCAGCTTCGTTGATTTTGTTTTGTCCCTTTTGAGAGAAACCGTTATAGCGAGGCGTCAGCATTGTGTCACTGTCGCCGTGTGTGGTTCGCAGTATAGACAGATAGTAGAACGAATAGTCAGTCCTTGTAGATCGCCGCCTGCGTTCAGACCGAAACTCACTTCGCTCTAATGGAACCCGAACATAAGTTGACATATACATGCATTTTTAGCTGACTGGAGTAATTACACTCGTTTTTGTAAACAAATTTTATAGTGCCCACTGATATCCTTTTCCATAAAAACTATTATTTGCAAATGTTAAAAAGATTTAACACCTCCTTAGAGGGCCACCTAATTTTGTTGTTTTCAAATTACAATGGTTTTCCTTTGTTTAGCAAGGTGTTACATCCCCAATTTAACGGGAAAACTAATCGAGGACGAGCAACAGTTCTCTGCAGCGGTGACGATGGGTGGAAATTTGTACAAAACCACAATCGACACCGGGGCAACAGCGAGTTTTATTAGCGAAGAGCTGGCGGACAATCTGGCTGCTCTGTGAATGATTACAAGGACAAGTCGGCAAGTAAGGTTGGCAGACGGAAGATGCAGCGCAGTCGAAATCGGGAACAAGCGACTGACCATGAGTCTGCTGATATTACCAGGGGTAGTTGACGCGTTGGTGTTGGGATGGAATTTCCCCACACAGGTCGGCGCCGAGATAAAATACGAAGGTCACGAAATCGTTATACCTGCTAGGAATACACACAACGGATGGTTGGAGGAAAAGGTGTCAGTGGCAGTTGTTCAAGAAGGCGACTTCGAGAAATTCCTAGAGGCAAAACTGCCATATTTCCAGACCATGAGTGGAACATCGTGACCGAGCACCAAATCACTATGAAAGGACGGGAAACCCATAAGCAACGGTAGTACCACAAGTACTGAAGTCGCAGCGAATTCGCGTTGCAACGGCACGGCGTAAAAAGAGAGTCTAGAGAATGCAGTTAGATAGAGTTTGGAGAGCACGAAGAGAGTTTGGAGAGTACGAAGCGAGAGAGTTTGGTGAGCAGAAGCGGAGAGAGACGACAGAGCGAGGCAAACAATTGGAGGAGCGAGACTGCGAGAGACGAGAGAGTGCCGGCGCGCCGTGAACGAAGGAATAACGGTAGACTGTCGCACTTTGGACTACAGTGTGGAACCGTGCGTAGAGGGCGATAGGTCGAACGGTAAAACTGCGGACTTTGGACAATGGTGTGGTGCCATGCGCAGAGGGCGAAAAGTTGATGCCGAGGATAAACGGTACCAGGAGCCTTATATGAGAGGGCCCAGCGCAGGAAGCGGGATCAGTCATCGAGAATCAGAACGTGAGTGAACAACATCAAGCGAGTCAAAGTCGTGAAAGCCAGCAAGGAGCAAGATCGCTGTGTCGAGACGTTCGGAACAGCATAAGTTTCCGAACTGAGACACAGGAAGCTGAGATTCTCGATGGCAAATACACGGCTAAGCTGAGTGGAGACTCGGTCAACTGTTGCAAGGACTGCTCTAGCTACGTCGGAAGGTTGCCCGAATAGTTGAGTAGGAATTCAGCGGGCATAGCACCGACGTGCTCTGTTGATCGAGGCGTGGTATTGATGGTCTGTTGGGGCCGACGGATGCCTGGAAAGCGCAGCACTTAGATACTTAGAGTCCGGTATCGGCAGTGTAGAGCCCGACGGTTGTCTGGAAAGCGCATCCAATGGCTACCTTGATTCCGACATCAAGACCCGGTCGACTGTTATGAGGACTGCCCTGGCTACGCCGGACGGTAACCCAAGCAGGAACTGACAGCCCGATTACGCAGGACATCGCAGCAGGGGCATCGCAACGCAGGGGTATCGCCAAGCAAGGGCAACGCCGAGCAGCGCAGGACGTCGACAGCAGCACCACCGCACGCAAGATAGACGAGGAAGGCACAGAATCCACGCACGCTTCAGGTACGGTTGCAGCAACCCTGAGGGAAAGCTAGTTTGGAACGTTCGTCCTTGATTGGGCGTTAGCTTTATGACTGCTGATGGAAACCGGAAGGTTGCCCTGAGTGTCGAAGGGAACTGAGTGAACGTTTGGAGAGGCCGGCCCGGACAGAGCAAGGGACAGGAGGCTGTGGCTGGCAGGGTGGTTGAGAACGATGACGCTTCCCTAAGCCCAACAGCAGGAAAAAGTACCCGAAACAGCATTTAGCAGAGAGTAGTTTTGAGAATGTTATACAAGAAACCCGAAAACCCTTAAACCAGTTTAAACAACAACTGCTAATAGCAACGGGGAGGTATACAGTACATGATTAATGTATGTGGAAATTGTAACGAACTGATTTTGTATGTCTGCTCGCTACGAGATTCGTGCGGCTAGCTCAGAAGATTGTGTGTTCGTCCCACCAAATTTATATGACGTGACTGCCCCGTGGATCAGTGAGAAAACAATGGGTTCAAATGGCAACAGTGGGATTTATTCTCGTGGTATTGGTACAGCGGGTGCGTGGCTATGCTGGCTTCTGTATCTCCTTGTTCTGGTTCCGCCGGCTGCTGGTGCTCCTCCTTCTGGCTTGTCGACGCGTTGACTCGGCTTCCGCTTGGCTCCTGGGTCTCGGGACGCTCGTAGTGGACGCCTCTGTTCACTCGCCGACGCGCTGCCTCGGGGTCGCTTGTTGCGCCTTAGACCCGCAGAGAGTTCGGCCTTGTGGGCTTAGGGAAGCGTCACCGTTCTCAGACTAGGGTGAACAAGCTTTGCTCTCCAGGCTGACGCCTTTCGAGGCAATACCTGTCCCTTGCTCTGTCCCGGACGGTCCCGCTAGGTTCTTGCTCAGTTCGCGCTGACAGTCAAGGCTGCCGCCCGGAGGCTGTCTAGCGGTTCACTTCGCTTTACGCCTAGCGCAGACGAACGTTCCACCCGGCTTCACCCTAATGCGTGACGTCCGCGACGCTCCTGCGCTCCCCAATGAGCTCCGCGCGGCGATGGTAACGTGGCTGCCGGAAATGTCTGCTGGCGTCGCTGTCGATGTCCTCTGCGCTGTCTTCTGACCAGTATCTCGTTGTTCTGGCGCTCGGGGAGCTGGGCGGTCGCTGCTCGGGAACTTTGCCGGTAATCGCAGGGCTCTCCAGGCTTCCGCCTCTTGAAACCGCAAATCGATCTACCGCTCGTCCGTCACGCCAGGTCCTGCTTGGTCGGGCAAGGCACACTGGGTCGCAGACAACTTTCCTCCCCAAGCTGACGGCTCTTCGTCGTAGGACTCTTTTGCTTCTCTCTGACAGACCCGCCGGGCGACTCGCCAGGGTGTGGTCGTGACAAAGTTAGAAAACAAACGCCTTGACTTGGCCGCGTGATGCCTTTCAGAACTCAGCCACCTGTGTCTCAATTCGGAGATTCCTGATGTCCTAATCCCGAACGTCTCGACGCGGCGATCTTGCTCCTTGTATGCTTCCCACGGCGCTGCTTCCGACGACTCGCTTGGTTGTAGCTCCCTCGTAGATTATTTGCTTGACTGACTGTTTATTTGGTACTTTAATTGATCTTGAAGGTTCGACTCCTCGTGATCGACTGATCCAGCTGCCAGCGCTCTGCGGCCTTATATAGGGCCTCCAAGCACCGTTATTCCCCTTTGCGCACGGCCCGCTGGATCTCTCCACTTTGGGTCCAAAGTCCGTGCCTCCTGGATGACCCACTTCTCCTTCACGTACCGCTTCCAATAGATGTTTCGCCCACTGCTGCCGTTCCGCTGATTCCCGTGCCGCTTGTGGCACGCCTGTGTGCCGCTCCACTGCCGAGATGTGGCACTTCCTCTCCCGGTCCAAAGTTCACGGGAGAGTCCAAAGTCCAGTGGAGTTCCGTTATCCCCTTCTGCATACGGCACTCTTGCTCTGCCCGCGAAGTCTCCATTCTCTCTCGATCTCCATCCTTGGTCTCCAATCTCTCTCGCTCTCCTTCATTGGTCTCCAAACTCTCTCGCTCTCCATCCTTGGTCTCCAATCTCTCTCGCTCTCCTTCATTGGTCTCCAAACTCTCTCGCTCTCCTTCGTTGGTCTCCAAACTCTCTCGCTCTCCATCCTTGGTCTCCAATCTCTCTCTCTCTCCTTCATTGGTCTCCAAACTCTCTCTCTCCCCGCCGCGCCGTTACTACGCGAATTCGCCGCGTATCTGGTAAGCGGCCGGCCATCTGCTGCTGCTTCTATTTGTGGGGAGTTATTCAACTCCTCACAAAATACTAGACATATAATAGAGTATGATACTCCAAATAATTTAATATTAATCTGGGGTGGAATATATTTCACCTAATATAACAACAAGAGTTCCCTGTACTCTAGAACCCTTTATAGAATTCGAAAACCATTGAAAAATAATTATGTAAATACATTTTTATGCGCAAAAACGCTGAAAACTAATCACTTATAATCACAAAAACGTATTGTAGGGCACATATAGGGCTTGATGAAAACTATAAACAACTAACCCGACTATATTATCGGACCAATTTATATAAAAAACTTAGGGAGTTTATAAAAAATTGCACTATCTGCAATCATAAAAGTTATAACAGACACCCAATGCAAATTTCTTTCGGTCAGCCACCTACTCCGGAAAGAGAAGGTGAAAATTTGCTTATCGATATATTTTATGAACAAAATTGTATATTAATTTCTTGTATAGATTCTTATTCAAAATACTTAGTCTTGAAAAAAGTTCCAAGTAAACTAAATGCAGAAAACAAAGTTTCGGAAATTTTTGCAAAAATTTCCTTTAGCCAAAACCTAGATGATAGATAACGAGCCAAGCCGTAAAGTATGATCGCAATGTGCGAATAAATCTAATCCAGGTGGAACACTAATGAAAATAAGAGTACTGAAAACATGATATATGTGCGACTTTGTGTGTATTTGTCGGCGAATGGTGTATATCAGTGTATGAGGAATGCTAGTTTCTTGGAATGCTTGTGATTCACAGAAGCTCAAATTATTTCATCATCTTATGGTTTGACTTTTTGCAATATGATTGTTTCTCTCTTCTCGCCTTGCAAGGCACTTGTGGCACGACACACAGCTGCGTTGCCAGCTTCGTTGATTTTGTTTTGTCCCTTTTGAGAGAAACCGTTATAGCGAGGCGTCAGCATTGTGTCACTGTCGCCGTGTGTGGTTCGCAGTATAGACAGATAGTAGAACGAATAGTCAGTCCTTGTAGATCGCCGCCTGCGTTCAGACCGAAACTCACTTCGCTCTAATGGAACCCGAACATAAGTTGACATATACATGCATTTTTAGCTGACTGGAGTAATTACACTCGTTTTTGTAAACAAATTTTATAGTGCCCACTGATATCCTTTTCCATAAAAACTATTATTTGCAAATGTTAAAAAGATTTAACACCTCCTTAGAGGGCCACCTAATTTTGTTGTTTTCAAATTACAATGGTTTTCCTTTGTTTAGCAAGGTGTTACATCCCCAATTTAACGGGAAAACTAATCGAGGACGAGCAACAGTTCTCTGCAGCGGTGACGATGGGTGGAAATTTGTACAAAACCACAATCGACACCGGGGCAACAGCGAGTTTTATTAGCGAAGAGCTGGCGGACAATCTGGCTGCTCTGTGAATGATTACAAGGACAAGTCGGCAAGTAAGGTTGGCAGACGGAAGATGCAGCGCAGTCGAAATCGGGAACAAGCGACTGACCATGAGTCTGCTGATATTACCAGGGGTAGTTGACGCGTTGGTGTTGGGATGGAATTTCCCCACACAGGTCGGCGCCGAGATAAAATACGAAGGTCACGAAATCGTTATACCTGCTAGGAATACACACAACGGATGGTTGGAGGAAAAGGTGTCAGTGGCAGTTGTTCAAGAAGGCGACTTCGAGAAATTCCTAGAGGCAAAACTGCCATATTTCCAGACCATGAGTGGAACATCGTGACCGAGCACCAAATCACTATGAAAGGACGGGAAACCCATAAGCAACGGTAGTACCACAAGTACTGAAGTCGCAGCGAATTCGCGTTGCAACGGCACGGCGTAAAAAGAGAGTCTAGAGAATGCAGTTAGATAGAGTTTGGAGAGCACGAAGAGAGTTTGGAGAGTACGAAGCGAGAGAGTTTGGTGAGCAGAAGCGGAGAGAGACGACAGAGCGAGGCAAACAATTGGAGGAGCGAGACTGCGAGAGACGAGAGAGTGCCGGCGCGCCGTGAACGAAGGAATAACGGTAGACTGTCGCACTTTGGACTACAGTGTGGAACCGTGCGTAGAGGGCGATAGGTCGAACGGTAAAACTGCGGACTTTGGACAATGGTGTGGTGCCATGCGCAGAGGGCGAAAAGTTGATGCCGAGGATAAACGGTACCAGGAGCCTTATATGAGAGGGCCCAGCGCAGGAAGCGGGATCAGTCATCGAGAATCAGAACGTGAGTGAACAACATCAAGCGAGTCAAAGTCGTGAAAGCCAGCAAGGAGCAAGATCGCTGTGTCGAGACGTTCGGAACAGCATAAGTTTCCGAACTGAGACACAGGAAGCTGAGATCCTCGATGGCAAATACACGGCTAAGCTGAGTGGAGACTCGGTCAACTGTTGCAAGGACTGCTCTAGCTACGTCGGAAGGTTGCCCGAATAGTTGAGTAGGAATTCAGCGGGCATAGCACCGACGTGCTCTGTTGATCGAGGCGTGGTATTGATGGTCTGTTGGGGCCGACGGATGCCTGGAAAGCGCAGCACTTAGATACTTAGAGTCCGGTATCGGCAGTGTAGAGCCCGACGGTTGTCTGGAAAGCGCATCCAATGGCTACCTTGATTCCGACATCAAGACCCGGTCGACTGTTATGAGGACTGCCCTGGCTACGCCGGACGGTAACCCAAGCAGGAACTGACAGCCCGATTACGCAGGACATCGCAGCAGGGGCATCGCAACGCAGGGGTATCGCCAAGCAAGGGCAACGCCGAGCAGCGCAGGACGTCGACAGCAGCACCACCGCACGCAAGATAGACGAGGAAGGCACAGAATCCACGCACGCTTCAGGTACGGTTGCAGCAACCCTGAGGGAAAGCTAGTTTGGAACGTTCGTCCTTGATTGGGCGTTAGCTTTATGACTGCTGATGGAAACCGGAAGGTTGCCCTGAGTGTCGAAGGGAACTGAGTGAACGTTTGGAGAGGCCGGCCCGGACAGAGCAAGGGACAGGAGGCTGTGGCTGGCAGGGTGGTTGAGAACGATGACGCTTCCCTAAGCCCAACAGCAGGCAAAAGTACCCGAAACAGCATTTAGCAGAGAGTAGTTTTGAGAATGTTATACAAGAAACCCGAAAACCCTTAAACCAGTTTAAACAACAACTGCTAATAGCAACGGGGAGGTATACAGTACATGATTAATGTATGTGGAAATTGTAACGAACTGATTTTGTATGTCTGCTCGCTACGAGATTCGTGCGGCTAGCTCAGAAGATTGTGTGTTCGTCCCACCAAATTTATATGACGTGACTGCCCCGTGGATCAGTGAGAAAACAATGGGTTCAAATGGCAACAGTGGGATTTATTCTCGTGGTATTGGTACAGCGGGTGCGTGGCTATCCTGGCTTCTGTATCTCCTTGTTCTGGTTCCGCCGGCTGCTGGTGCTCCTCCTTCTGGCTTGTCGACGCGTTGACTCGGCTTCCGCTTGGCTCCTGGGTCTCGGGACGCTCGTAGTGGACGCCTCTGTTCACTCGCCGACGCGCTGCCTCGGGGTCGCTTGTTGCGCCTTAGACCCGCAGAGAGTTCGGCCTTGTGGGCTTAGGGAAGCGTCACCGTTCTCAGACTAGGGTGAACAAGCTTTGCTCTCCAGGCTGACGCCTTTCGAGGCAATACCTGTCCCTTGCTCTGTCCCGGACGGTCCCGCTAGGTTCTTGCTCAGTTCGCGCTGACAGTCAAGGCTGCCGCCCGGAGGCTGTCTAGCGGTTCACTTCGCTTTACGCCTAGCGCAGACGAACGTTCCACCCGGCTTCACCCTAATGCGTGACGTCCGCGACGCTCCTGCGCTCCCCAATGAGCTCCGCGCGGCGATGGTAACGTGGCTGCCGGAAATGTCTGCTGGCGTCGCTGTCGATGTCCTCTGCGCTGTCTTCTGACCAGTATCTCGTTGTTCTGGCGCTCGGGGAGCTGGGCGGTCGCTGCTCGGGAACTTCGCCGGTAATCGCAGGGCTCTCCAGGCTTCCGCCTCTTGAAACCGCAAATCGATCTACCGCTCGTCCGTCACGCCAGGTCCTGCTTGGTCGGGCAAGGCACACTGGGTCGCAGACAACTTTCCTCCCCAAGCTGACGGCTCTTCGTCGTAGGACTTTTTTGCTTCTCTCTGACAGACCCGCCAGGCGACTCGCCAGGGTGTGGTCGTGACAAAGTTAGAAAACAAACGCTTTGACTTGGCCGCGTGATGCCCTTCAGAACTCAGCCACCTGTGTCTCAATTCGGAGATTCCTGATGTCCTAATCCCGAACGTCTCGACGCGGCGATCTTGCTCCTTGTATGCTTCCCACGGCGCTGCTTCCGACGACTCGCTTGGTTGTAGCTCCCTCGTAGATTATTTGCTTGACTGACTGTTTATTTGGTACTTTAATTGATCTTGAAGGTTCGACTCCTCGTGATCGACTGATCCAGCTGCCAGCGCTCTGCGGCCTTATATAGGGCCTCCAAGCACCGTTATTCCCCTTTGCGCACGGCCCGCTGGATCTCTCCACTTTGGGTCCAAAGTCCGTGCCTCCTGGATGACCCACTTCTCCTTCACGTACCGCATCCAATAGATGTTCCGCCCACTGCTGCCGTTCCGCTGATTCCCGTGCCGCTTGTGGCACGCCTGTGTGCCGCTCCACTGCCGAGATGTGGCACTTCCTCTCCCGGTCCAAAGTTCACGGGAGAGTCCAAAGTCCAGTGGAGTTCCGTTATCCCCTTCTGCATACGGCACTCTTGCTCTGCCCGCGAAGTCTCCATTCTCTCTCGATCTCCATCCTTGGTCTCCAATCTCTCTCGCTCTCCTCCATTGGTCTCCAAACTCTCTCGCTCTCCATCCTTGGTCTCCAATCTCTCTCGCTCTCCTTCATTGGTCTCCAAACTCTCTCGCTCTCCTTCGTTGGTCTCCAAACTCTCTCGCTCTCCATCCTTGGTCTCCAATCTCTCTCGCTCTCCTTCATTGGTCTCCAAACTCTCTCTCTCCCCGCCGCGCCGTTACTACGCGAATTCGCCGCGTATCTGGTAAGCGGCCGGCCATCTGCTGCTGCTTCTATTTGTGGGGAGTTATTCAACTCCTCACAAAATACTAGACATATAATAGAGTATGATACTCCAAATAATTTAATATTAATCTGGGGTGGAATATATTTCACCTAATATAACAACAAGAGTTCCCTGTACTCTAGAACCCTTTATAGAATTCGAAAACCATTGAAAAATAATTATGTAAATACATTTTTATGCGCAAAAACGCTGAAAACTAATCACTTATAATCACAAAAACGTATTGTAGGGCACATATAGGGCTTGATGAAAACTATAAACAACTAACCCGACTATATTATCGGACCAATTTATATAAAAAACTTAGGGAGTTTATAAAAAATTGCACTATCTGCAATCATAAAAGTTATAACAGACACCCAATGCAAATTTCTTTCGGTCAGCCACCTACTCCGGAAAGAGAAGGTGAAAATTTGCTTATCGATATATTTTATGAACAAAATTGTATATTAATTTCTTGTATAGATTCTTATTCAAAATACTTAGTCTTGAAAAAAAATCCAAGTAAACTAAATGCAGAAAACAAAGTTTCGGAAATTTTTGCAAAAATTTCCTTTAGCCAAAACCTAGATGATAGATAACGAGCCAAGCCGTAAAGTATGATCGCAATGTGCGAATAAATCTAATCCAGGTGGAACACTAATGAAAATAAGAGTACTGAAAAAAGTTCTAAGTAAACTAAATACAGAAAACAATTAGGGTATTCAATTGCGTTGCAAACGTTTGAAAAGTGTAAAAGTGTAAGCAGTTCCGACAACAATTTCCATACAAAATAGTTTTCAAGGCCTACAACACCCCAGCCTATGTATACAAATCTATCATTATCAATTTCAATTGAAAAAACCCTCAAGAAAGCAAGCCATGGAGGTCGAAACTAAGCGATATTCTGAGAGCGAAGTTAATAAAGCCCTAGATTATATGCTGGAACAATAAAAAAATTTAAAAGTTTTTTTTCTTTTGTACGTCAATTTCCTGCAACGATGTTTTAAAATAGAGGGCGTTCACAATTCTCGTCTGGCAAACTTACAAAGTTTACACTTTTGCAACGCAATTGAATAACCTAAATGTTTCAGAAATTCTGCAACAATTTCCTTTAGCCAAAACCTAGATGATAGATAACGAGCCAAGCCGTAAAGTATGATCGCAATGTGCGAATAAATCTAATCCAGGCGGAACACTAATGAAAATAAGAGTACTGAAAACATGATATATGTGCGACTTTGTGTGTATTTGTCGGCGAATGGTGTATATCAGTGTATGAGGAATGCTAGTTTCTTGGAGTGCTTGTGTTTTACAGAAGCTCAAATTATTTCGTCATCTAATGATTTTACGTTTGCAACATGATTGTTTCTCTCTGCTCGCCTTGCAAGGTACTTGTGGCACGACACACAGCTGCGTTGCCAGATTCGTTGATTTTGTCTTGTCCCTTTTGAGAGCAACCGTTATAGCGATGCGTCAGCGTTGTGTCGCTGTCGCCGTGTGTGGATCGCAGTATAGGGAGATAGAAGAACGAATAGTCAGTCCTTGTAGATCACCGCTAGCGTTCAGACCCAAACTCACTTCACTATACATGCATTTTTAGCTGAATGTTTGTGGGGAAGACAACAAAAATGCAACCCTTACATTTATAATTAATAACGCACGAATAGGTTATATTAAAATGTATAGCGTTTATTTGGAGCTGCAGACGGACTGTGTAAAAGCTCGGCTCCAAGAACTTCATATAGACATTTGCAGGCTTACAAAGTAGTTGCTGAATAGATAAGCGAAAGCTTTAGTGGTATAAGAAAGAAGGCGACAAAGATAAGCAGAGAGCGCTGCAGGTGCCGTACACCTATGCGCGCATGACTAGGCGCTGGCGATCTGCTGCGAACATACTCCCCCCGATGGAAGAGGTAAAGTTCCAACAATCTCGGAATCAATGGGCAGAACGGCTAGTTTGGCGACGGCTCTCTTGATCAGACCCTTAGCTGTACGGACCATAGCTACTCGGATGACTCCGTCCCCGCCGGGTATGACTTCCTGGATGCACCCAAGCTGCCATCTCAAGGTTGGAACGTTGTCCTCCTTCAGCAAAACTATGCTTCCAACCTTGATGTTAGACGTTTCGACGCGCCACTTGCTCCTCTCTTGAAGTAGGGACAAATACTCGCTGCTCCACCTTTTCCAGAAACGTTGTTGCATCTGGGTCACCCGCTGCCATCTGCTGAGGCGGCCTTTGCGAAGATGAGTAATGTCAGGTTCAGGAAACTTAGTGTAGCTGGAACCCTTCAGGAAATGCGCCGGTGTTAGCACCTCAAGGCTTTCAGCATTTTCTGAAATTGGACAGAGTGGACGGGAGTTCAGAATGGCAGAAATCTCATATGCAAGAGTTCTTAATTCATCGATGGCTAAGATGGATGCACCGACGACTCTGTAGAAGTGAAATTTAGCTGACTTCACAGCGGCCTCCCATAAACCACCGAAGTGCGGGGCACGCGGAGGGATGAACTTCCAATCGATCCCATCAGCTAAACAGACGGAAGATATCGATGCTGTGTGCTGTTCGCTCAAAAAGAGCTTTTTTAGCTCGGCAAGCTCGCTCTTTGCACCGACAAAGTTTGTAGCATTGTCGCTCCAAATGGTACGCGGACTGCCTCTAAGGCATCCGTCGTGAGATCCTGGACCACTTCCAAATGAGCAGCCTTCGTGGAAAAGCAGACAAAGACGGCGATGTAGCACTTGTGGGGTGCCTTTTTTTCTGACCTCTGCCTTATGATGGAATGGCCCACAATAGTCCACTCCTGTGATATGAATAGCTGGATTCGGCTGCACTCTATTTGCTGGCAGGCTACCCATGACGTGCTCCCAAGTAACAGGCTTCTTTCGGAAACATCGAACGCATTTGTTGATAACGCTGGCGACGAACTTGCGGCCTCCAATCGGCCAGTACCTTTGCCGTAATGCGGCAAGCAGCGCCTGCGATCCTCCATGCAAATATTTCTCATGATAATAAACGATGATCGCGTTGGTGACTGGATGATCCTTGGACAACATGCGGATGCCTCGTATCGTAGTCCAAGTTTGCGTTCTGAAGCCTTCCACCCACGCGAAGTAACCCATCGGAGCCGAGTATAGGCCTAAGCGAAACCAGCTTGCTTTTCTGTGGAAACGGCTTGCCCTGGCTAAGAGATCCATATTCCTTCGCCAAGTTAACCTGTTGGATGCTCCTCAAAAGAAGTACAGTTCCAGAGTTGATCTCCTCCACCGAAAGACGACCTTTTACCGGCGCAGATTGGGCTCTGCAATTTGAAATGAACCGATAAATGTATGCAAATACGCGCTGCAATATATCGAAAGAGTTGATGAATTTGCAGTTTGATGAATTGTCTATGCTAAAGGACCCTATTAAAGCCATAGAACGGCGCTCTGGAAGATCCTTTACTGAGTCTAGCAGGGACTGCCAATTCGACGAGCTTTGCAGAAGGAATGGATGCCCGTTAGCCCAAAGGGAATGTTCCAACCATTCTCTTGGGGTACATCCTCGCGATACGACGTCTGCCGGATTCATGTTTGTAGGAACGTGATGCCAAGTCATGTCTTTCGTCATCTCCTGAATTTTCGCGATTCTGTTTGATACGAAAACGTTAAACTCCCTCGGAGGTTGCCGAATCCACGCCAACACAACAGACGAGTCCGACCAGCAATGAAAGGTGCAATACGATAGGTATTTACGATTAGCTCAGCTAATAAAAGCGCTGCGGAAAGTTCTAATCTTGGAATTGTTAAGGCATTCAATGGAGCTACCCCAGACTTGGCACAGAGCAGATGGACTTTCGATTCTCCATTGGTCTCCTCTCGCAAGTATAGAAACGCTCCGAAGCTGGCATGCTAGCATCGCAGAATCCATGCAACTCAACGGAAGCCCTTGGTTGCAGTACGAAACGTGGAAATTTTATGTTCTGTACGACCGATAACTGTGAGGTCAACTCCGCCCATGACGATAGAATGGGCTCTGGCAGTGCGTCATCCCAATCCACGTTCGCACTCCATAGAGATTGCAGAAAAATCTTAGATTTTGTGATAATAGGAGTTATTAAACCGAGTGGATCATAAAATTTGGCAATCGTTGACAATGCAACCCGCTTATCAATCCAATCAACGACCCGATTGGATGGCAGTTGAGAAAAATTAAATAGAAGTTGATCAGAAGATGGATCCCAGACTAGTCCCAATGCCTTGGCGACATCCAATCCATCGTGAAATTGGATTAACTGCTCCTTGTCGCATTCTGACTCTCCTTCCAGGGCTGCTGACTCATTCGAACACCACTTGCGAACTGGAAAGTGGCCTCGCGACAGTAGTTCCTTCACCTGACGACGAATTTCTCTCACCTCCTCAGCTGAGTCCCCACCAGATATTAAATCATCTACGTAGAAATCTCTACGAACAATTTGTGCTGCAATAGGAAATGATTCCTCCTCATCGTAAGAGAGTTGATGCATGGCCAAGAAGGCAGCTGGCTTGGTTCCATGAGTCACCGTGTTCAATTTAGAAACACTCAACTCTTCCGTGGAGCTCTCTCTCCAAACGATGCACTGCAAAAAATCATCCGGGTACGAAACACGCACGCAACGGTACATCTTGCAGATATCTCCACAAAGGGCGACTTTAATAAATAATACGCAATGGTGGGGCAGAAAGAATTATGTTTCTGACGGTTCCTTAGTTACAGGAGACATGTGACCTAGATCGATATACTCCCTCAAAAATGCTGTATACTGAGCTTTCAGGGCTGGGTTTCTATCTAGTTTAGCTTCCAAACTCTTGAAACGACGACGAGCCAGGCAGAAAGAATCACCTAGAGATTCGAATCCGGAAGTGGACAAGAGACGAACAGAGTATTGGCCGTTTTTAAGTCGAATGCAATTTTCAGTGAAAAGTTGCTCACATCGCAAGTGTTCCGGCAATAGAGCTGGCTTAGACGAAGTGAAGTCCTCAATTTCCCAAAATCCCTTTACTATGGCGGCAAGTGTGTCATCGGAATGATCAGATGGGTCCTTGGTGATGATTGATAAACTGATTTATGAGTTGGCATGTTCGATGATAACCCTCCAGAGACTATCCAACCAAGCTTGGTGTTCTGAAGAGTTGGCAAAGCCCTATCCAAATGAATTTGTCCCATAGAAATTATTTCGAAAAACAACCCAGCGCCGAGTAAAAGGTCAATTCGTTGTGATTGATTGAAATTAGGGTCAGCGAGTGAAATGTTTTGCGGTATCCTCCACTATATTGCATTTATATTGAAATGGGGTTGATAATCAGTAATACTGTGAGTCACAACCGCTGTGAATGCCGCACGATAGCTTGCATCCCGTGATTGCACAAGAATATCGACAGTCTTATCATGGAAGATTCTCCTATCCCAGAAATCGACGTTTGCGATCTTCTGTGATTCAAGTTTAGTTGGCTAGCTAAGCGAGAGGTTATGAAGTTTAGCTGGGAGGCCGAATCTAAAATTGCTCGGCAAGGCATAAATGCTCCAATTCTATTTCTGACCTAGATAATAGCAGTTGGAAGCAACACGTAGTCGATCGGCAAAATATTTAAGGTTTTGGGTGGAGGGCTTGGTAAATGATGATCAGGATGCGATGATGTATGCGAACATGATACTAATGCTGATGAAGTAGATGGTAATGGCTGAGGGCTCGAGGATAGGTCGCATGATGGAGATGAAAATAGGTTGATGTTGCGGATGGGTCATGGTTCATGTGTAATAATGAATGGTGCTTCATGCGACAATACTTGCAGTGAGTCGACTTGCATTGCTGCAAACTGTGCCCCTTGCGCAAACAGTTGAGGCAAAGGTGCAAAGGTCAAATTTAAAAATCGAGCACACTTTGGCAAATAATGATCCCGTGCATCGCAAAATAAGCATGTCAAATGATTTGAGTTAGTAGCAGATGCAATAAGTGTATTTTGGTTATATTTGTGCAAGTTTTATCCCACCTGCTGGCCTGGTGTTTGAGTTACCAAGGCTTGATCCAAGTTTTCCATCATCCTGCTCCTCTTTTTCAAAAACGACTCCATAGCATCCCAGGTAGACAGCTCAGTGATTGACAAATCCTCTTCCCATTTTTCCCGCGTCCTCTGATCCAGTTTCCGAGTGACGATGTGAATTAAAAGTCCATCCAAAATTTGTTGCGTATTGGCCAGGGTTCGAATTGCTCGCAGATGGGAATTCATGCAATCGCTCAGCTCCCAAAGACCCTTCGAAGATCCCTACTCGATACCCTTTAAACCGAATGTTCGTACCCAAAGGTACTCAACATGACCACACCCAACAAATCAAGCAGTAGCCAAGTTGGGAACAGTACCAGGCGCTCAGTAGCACCCACTGCATATGAGAATTGATGATCAGCATATTATATGTCTCACTAACTCACCGTCTCACCGACTCAACGGCACACTGACCGGCCAATGCAGTCAGCACATTTTGCAGTGTCTGCCGAGCCAACTACACAAACTGCTACCATAATCAAAACTCCCTGACCTACCTACCTACTTTAGAATAAAGCTCATTCACTAATCATTACACTAAACTTCCGTGTTCCAAGTAGTATATAAACATGTACCAAATTATGAATAAATCTGTTATCAACACATCTCACAACTCCGCGGTTCTACTTCCTACCTCTGGGAACAGGGCTCGTAATACACTATCTCCACAAACAGCTAACCTACGTTAGCTCAACCTCAGCGCAGTTCCGCATCGCCTGTGGTCCGGCATCACAGTTACCTTCGTTACCATTGCCGCGACGCGATCGTCCTGCCAGCAAAGCGTCCCCGTGCCAGCGACAAGTGCTCATTACCCCCTTGTCCCGCGGTGTGACCCGGAAGTGTCTACTTCGGTTAGGCACAAACACCGAATATTGCCTGAACATGTGCCTGAAAGTGTAAAACTTAATTATCAAATCGATTAACCAGCAAATTCATAGCCTTTTTAAAATTAGCATTCGAGGGTTCGAGCGAGCGTATGGTTTCCAGAGCCACGCCGCCCAAACTAGAACGCAAATATTGTAATTTTTCAATGTCGCTCAGCTCATCATCATTTCCGATGACCGTAGTGAAAGTCGCAAGAAATCCGGCCACTCAGAGTAGGATCCATGAAAACGAGCAATTTCCAAATTTGGCAACCGAGGCTTCCTAGATCGAAAAGATAGATCGCAAAATAGATTGGGCTTTGACTCGGTAGTAGTCGACGTCACTTGTGGATTCATTTTGAGCCCGAACCGAGTTTTCCGTATCAGACATTTTTCAATCACGAGAAAGGAAAAAAAAATGAAATGAAAATGAAATAAAATAAAATGTCCGACCGCGTTAGAGGCACAAAACAGCGTATACCCTTTGCCGCGAAAACGTGAAGGTTAACAAGCGTCGCCGAGATGCAACGGAACCTTTAACTTGGTTGTTGTTGTTCTTGCCGATAAATTGCCTGCCTAGCAACAGCGGATTATGTAACTGGCAAACGAATGTATGTATGGCTATATGTACATATATATATGTAATATGCGCAATTAACAAAGATTAAATGCGATTCACTTTCTTAAGACTTGTTTGCACAACACAGTTTTGGTGTTTTTTCACAGCGCAAAATGTACAAAAAATCAAACGGCCGGCTGTGCACTTTTATATGCACATATGTATGTATGTTCGTATGTTTGTAACCGAATGCACGATAACGACAGCGAAACAAAGCGTTTGTTTAAACTATATTAAACAATCGCGAGACCGAGCTGCAGACTCCGTTAAAAACTTCGATCACGTCGGGGTCACCAAATGTTTACGGGGAAGACAACAAATATGCCACCCTTATATTTATAATTAATAACGCACGAATAGGTTATATATATATATATATATATACATTTTAATGTATAGCGTTTATTCGGAGCGGCAGACGGACTGTGAATGTGAAAAAAGCTTGGCTCCAAGATCTTCATATAGACATATGCAGGCTTACAAAGTTGTTGCTGAATAGATAAGCGACAGCTTTAGTGGTATAAGAAAGAAGGCGAAAGATAAGCAGAGAGCGCTGCAGGTGCCGTCGAACAATTATAATACAGCAAAATACAACGTGTAACAACTGTACCTAGTCCAACAGCTCTGCCACCATCATGAATCAGGAAAACTAGATGAGCATTGTAATTAAAGAGTTTAATTTATTTAACAAAAAGAAATGGCTATTGAAGACAAGGATGCATGAAAATGTAAGATTCCCGATCCTCAAGGCGGAGCGCAAAACAACAAAGGTTGGAGAATCTATTGCTCTAGACTTGGAACAGCACATTTTGTACATGCCGGAAAGGTGTATCTCTCTTAAGGATGATATGATGATAGTTTATATTTTAGTCCCAGCGGTCTAGTGCACACTTATAATTATCGCGCTAGTCACATTGAGCTTATATTTTTAAATTATTATTATTTTAAAATTATTAAAAACAATTTTTCTCACTTTCATAATGACTAAAATCAAAATTTTTGTATTTTATTTTTTTTTTTTTTTTTTTTTATACTTATGTGTACTGTTATGTTAAGAGATCTTTATTATGAAATTGAGCTGCACTCCTAATGGTTTTATATTGGTGCGAAAGATTGTTCCATAACCGGATACCATTTATGAAAAACGGCCTTCTCGAACAAAGTGTTTATATTCAAGGGCATATGTAATTTTTGGTTCCTTAAGATGTTGCTGGGGTAAGTTTATGAAAAGATGATTTGGTTCTCGCCTCGTCGCTATTTTGTGAAAGAATATTTAAGTTCTAAGATCGATCCAGGAGGTCAAATTAAAGTCAAATATATCATATGTAAGTTCTTATATATGATCAGAGCGTCTTAAATTAAACACATAACGGACAAATGAATTCTTTTTACCAATTACCAAGCAATTCGATTTCTTAGGAGTTATACCCAAGCCATTTTCCTTTGCCCATTTTATAATTAGCCACAACATTTTATTACTTAGATGGACACAGGCGTGTATTTCAGTTACGGGTATACTAACATATATTTGGACATCGTCAGCATATTAAATGTACTTCACACTCAGGCAGGATACTAGGGAGATCAGTGACATATATAGAAAACAATAAAAGGCCTAGCACAGACCCCTGTGGCACTCCCCTGGATAAGTTCCGGAGAGAACAAACTTGCGTCCCAGAGACGACAGCTTGATAACTATTCGTTAAATACGACCTAATAACATTCGTCGCTTTAGTGGTGAAATTAAACATATTCTTAAGCTTGATACAGAGAATATTATCATTCACAGAACTTATAGAATTACTGTGGTCAAGGAGCGTTAAAAACGTTACGCAGTTCCTGTCCAGTTTTTGTCTTATATCCTCAACAATATTAGTTATTGCTGTAATACAACTCTTTCTCACGGAATCCAGATTGTTTTTCATTGGGTAGAGAATTATTAGATAAGTAAAGTTAAATCTGTGAAGACATAAGGTTTTCAAAGACTTTTGATAGAAAAGGTAAGATTGAAATAGGCCTATAGTCATTGTTCAGCTTAGGAATTGGGAAAATTTTGTCTTTTTTCCATATTGTCGGAAATAAAGACGTGGAAATAGCCGTGTTAAAAATAGTATCACAGAAGGGTTGAGTATTGAGGTACTGATTGCATGTTGCTTCAGGTACACCTATTTCTAAAAACTTTTCTGCAATGAAAAAACTACAATTGAGTAAGAAGGTGTCGCTTTTCAGCCTATTAGAAGAATATGATAAAGCCAGAAATTGTAAATGAGTTGCACGGACCGGCCTGAAAAAAAGTTCAACGCAGACGAGTGATTACACAGGATATATATGATCTGTGGCTAGCAGGTTTCGTTGGAATGGGATCCTTTTTAAAATTACACCAGTTTAAAAAAAAAAGCGACGAAATACGCCATGAAGGCGACCTTGAACTTTCGGTATGGTACATCTCTCTGATTAAGAAAAGGGCACTTAAAATTTTTTGCATGGTTCCATTTTTTTTATACCCTTACAGAGGGTATAATGATTTCAGTCAGAAGTTTTCCAACCCCATAAAGTATATATATTCTTGATCAGCATGAATAGTCGAGTCGATCTAGCCATGTCCGTCTGTCTGTCCATTTCTACGCAAGCTAGTCTCTCAGTTTTAAAGCTATCGGGCTGAAACTTTCCCAAAAATCCTATATATATATGCAGGTAGTATTTAAGTCGGAATCAGCCGAATCAGACAACTATATCTTATAGCTCATATAGGAATAATAGGAATAATCGGGAAAAAAAATTTAAAAAATATATATCTTTGGTGTTTTTTAACATATAACCTCCTAAGCTTGGAAATAACATTTTTAATTAGTTTTGAATTTCAAATTAAATTTTATCAAAATCGGACGACTATAGTAAATCAAACGGTTGCCATAGGAACGATCGGAAAATTGGTGGGAAAATAATATGAAACAAATTATAGCTTCGGTGTTTTTTAACATATAACCTCCTACGCTTGGAAATAACATTTTTTAACTAGTTCTGAATTTCGAATTTAATTTTAACAAAATCGGAAGATTATATCATATAGCTGCCATAAGAATGATCGAAAATTGGTGGAAAATAATATGAAACAAATTATAGCTCTGGTGTTTTCTGACACATTATCTTATACTATTAGGAATATAATTTTATTGAATTTTTAAATTTAATAATTATAACTGAAGGGGTATACAAGCTTTGGCTTGCCGAAGTTAACTTCCTTTCTTGTTTTTTCTTGAAGGCTGAATTTTAACGGAGAATATGAGCCATTGATCACGACGGTTCGTTGGTAAATCGATTCTTACATTCCCCAACACTTAAAATTTTAAATAATGTTTAACGGCCGGTGCTCCCAAATACTGATCTTGGGTATATGCGGGCGGTAGACAGATTTGAGCGTAATGGGCGTGGAAAGCTTTTTTTTTTTATCAATCGATAAGTATTGAGGAGACCAATACATTTCAGTTAAAATTTTCTATCTAGCATGAAAATTGTGGGCGCCACAGGTTTGGTCGGTTTGTGGGCCTTAGAGTGGGCGTGGCATATTCGCGTAACAATTTCGCGCTGCGTACAAGGCTGGGGAATCTTAATCGGAAATCCCAGTTCCCCTTCTTTGATAGTTTCCGAGATATCCGCGTTCATACTTACGATTTTTTGCAGTTTGTGGGCGTTAAAGACTTTTTTTGGGTCAGTCGATAGGTATTGATAAGAACAATATATTTCAGTTAACATTTTTATTTTAGCATCAAAACTGTAGGAGCCACAGTTTTGGGCGGCTTGTGGGCGTTAGAGTGGGCGTGGCACCCTGCTGAAACAAACTTGCACTGCGCAGGAATCTCAGGAATCCCCATGCCTGTTCCTAGTATTGTAGCTCTTATAGTTTCCAAGATCTCAGCGTTCATACGGACATACAGACATGGCTAGATCGACTTATACTTAATGGGGTCGGAAACACTTCCTTGTGCCTGTAACATACTTTCCGACGAATCTAGAATACCCTTTTACTCTACGAGTAACATGTATAACTAGTGGCGAAGCTCATTCCATAGTTTCGAGATCCCCACTCACCAATAATAGATTTCGTGCAGGTTGAAAAAACCTAACTTTTCGTTTCGAAAATAAGCTATTGCAGGTGAATAGTCACTTGAGAACTCCCTTTAATGTGCACAGGAGTCTGGAGCAGCCTTAAAGGAACTTCAACGCACTAATCAAGGTTGCTTAACTTCCTTACAATTTTCCGGCGTTAATATTGAGAGTTAAGACCCTATCCTGAATTTTTTTTGCTCGACATTGGGAGCAATCCACCCAAAATATAGCTGAAATTCCTACGTGGCTCGAGCTTGATTTCATTTCGACTGAGCGCCATCGAACCCTCGAGGCCGACGATAGCTTCCGATCTGCCAGTTTCCTCCACGTCCAGTGCAAAGACAATTATCGAATGGCAGAAGTTCCAAAAATAAACTAATTCACGACTAGGATCGTTCTAGTTCTCAAGGCCCGCGAACTGTCTTCAAAGATGAACCACCACTTGCGTATATGTCATCGCTGTCCTCGGTAAATGATCGTTCATGTTTTTTCCAAGGAAAAGAGTTAAGCTCCAATTGCTTTGCACGCAACCACCAACTCCGGAATTGCACAAGCGCTTACAACTGTTTCACTGGCCATCACACGTTGTTGCATCGTTCTTACGCCGATTCCATCCAACCCTCTAAAGTCGGTACTCGCCTCGATTCCACACACAATTTCGTCCTATTTAGCTCAAGTTTCCAGAGCACATTAGTCCGTATTACGAATAATCCATCTGAGTATTAGGTTTGGCCTTGGATGGCAGACGTAATCGAGGAATTAAATCCTACCGATGCCGAATCTGCCAAAAGATCTATCCTCTACGGAAGTGCCACCACTTTCTGCTGCAGAGCGCCCAAAAACGGCTCCAGGAAGTACATTTCCACATTTACTGCTCCAATTGCTTGGCTCGCTATCATTCCTAAGACTCCTGCCGCAGTGGTCATCACTGCCATAAGTGTGGGGAGGGCCACCATCATGCTCCTGATTCTACTTTCTTTAAGTTCTTGCTACGGATGTCCTAGCAAGTGGGGGAGAATGTTCAGTGGCAGTGTCGAGCGGCAGTTTTCTCCAGATGACTACATCTAATTGCATAAAGGCTTAATTCTGCCTAGCGTGTACAACCGCTTTTTAATGCCTTAAACCTAGTACTCAGATCGGCTAAGAATTTCACTAGTCGAAAAATGTTATTCTTTGTAGTAGCATGGTCTTACTGTCAAGCAGCTGGATTTGTTGGCAAACGGAAAACAAATCAATTGGACCAATTTAAAAAAGAAGAGGTGCACAGAGAAATTATAATACAAATAAATGAAATGTTAAACGAATGTTCTTATTAGTAGTTTAAAACATCAGTTTGGAATATGCGTCCTTTTTCATCTGCATTGACCTCCTGAATTCGTTTGAACGTCGCGCTTAAAACAAACACACGACAGCATATAATATCCAATATGTGAGTTAAATAATTAAAAGTCTATGCTTATATTCATTCAACATAACCGTTCCGAAAATCCGGACACAATTTAACCCAAAGTAAAAATTCTTATCGGTGCCCGAGTTTTACGAAACAAGTGAGAAGCAATTCGCAAAATGGACAACAATAAGATCTACCTCAAGTTCGAAACGACCGTTTCCATCTGCACGACACGCGGTCTAAGGATTGGCAACGCAGCAGGTCGGGGAACTAAACGGCAACCCAAACTGTAACAAAGGGTTACAAATGGCCGAAAGTAGTAACTTTGATGGTTTAGCTAAACTACACGTGGATCGTCACGATGCTCTTAAGTCAACCTTACAATTTTTCCAACCAACAACTTAGCGATAGTCAAAAATTTCATTTTCTAAAAGATTCACTTCCCGCAGTTCGATATTGCGACATCCAACAGATCCAGCTGACTGATGCCAGGTGGCATGGTCAATGCTCATCAAGCGGTATAATAACCCACGCAACCCACATGAATGCGTTGTACAACTTGTCGACCCAACATAAGGAGAAGGCGGAAGATCTACTATCTCTGCTGAGCACCGTAAATGTCGGCAAGGGAGCACTTCAGCGCATTATGGGATCGGCGAAAGAGCACACTCACTGGCTCGCTCACTACGTGCCTCAAAAAATTGCCGAAGGAGACGCACACGGCTTGGAAATATTATATGGGCAGCAACACCGAGGCGTCATCCTTCTTCCAACTGGAGCAGTTCTGGAACCAAGAAAAAAAAGAACTAACAAAATCAAGAACAATTTTCATGATTTGACAACAATCCGTTCGCTAAGTTCCGTTCATAAAAAACGAACGCCGCGTGGTCAAATCATGAACATTTAGGTATAATTGCGAATGCTTCATGAAAAATGCCTTGGCAGAAATGAGGAGAACGCTGTTCTTAAATTATCAACACCGTTCATGAAAACATGTATGTTGGTCTAGTGTCCCAATTGTCCGCACTCGAAAAATTAGCTCGGTGGTCCAGCTGCTAAAGCATCCGCCTTTGACACATGGTAACACAGGTTTGAGTCCGCGAGAACACGGTTGTGAATTGTAGGTTTTATTAAAATATTATTTCTGGTGTTTATATGTACTTCTATTAATAAATAAATTCTCTGTCATCAGCAATATAACCAAAATACATTAAATTCCAGCAATAACAAAACCTAAGGTGGGAAATTAAATAAATCTCTACCGGGCGTCCAGAAAGTCTAGCATGTACAGTGTACATTGTACACAAACCTCGTTTTTTTTAGATGTTTATGCTCTCAAGTTAGGCCCGAAACGTTCTTAAACTGACACCATTCGTTCGGAACCCAACCCTTAAGTTTCGGTCAAATTTTATGAACGACCGTTCATGAATTGTCAACAAACGGGCTTACGCAGTTTTTGACCCCGTTTGATCTTGATTTTTGAACGTTTCGAACCGATTTTTTTCCGGGTGTGAACGACCGTCCAGTCACTATCGATGATAATGAGAACCGAAACGCCTCATTTGGACAGCAGGTACGTCCAGCCACGGACTCCACTAGACGTGTCCAATGTTACAATGCGCAAGCGCGGGTTCGCAACGCATTGCGGGTCCAGCCACATCCTCCGGAGGTGCCCCGCATTCCTGTCTATGGACTCTTGTCAGCGAAAGGAGTTAGTCATCCGGCTTAAACTGAGTCTCGATTGTTTGGGGACCTCACACACGCACTCACGGTGCAAAAGTACGTGGAACTGGTCAGCGTCACCATAAGCTCTTGCACCACCCGCAGTGTCCCAACCCCACCGCGATAGCGGCGCCAGCTCAAACGGGGCTCTGGGGACCGAGTCGGAGCGGTATAGCTCACATCAGGCAGTAACCGGGGGAAATCCCGGCTCACCAAGGGACCTCCGACTAGTGCAGGCGATGGATACCGAGAAATCGTCCAGGGCAGAAGAAGAGCTGCAAAAAAATTTTCAGATGATGAAACAGAAGGTGCAGCGGTCGCCAACGGGGCTGGAGCAGGCTCCCGAGGCCCACCCAGTGTCAGCGCCTCCCAAAGTGACCGGGCCAATGTTCAACTTCGGCAGTAACGAGGATGAGCAAACATCCCCGAAGAGAAGTCGGTAACCAATTAGCCCAGAAAAGGCGATCGATGGAGCCCACAAGAAGCAACGGGTGCATAAAAGCGCCGCAGCTCTCACCGATGAGCTGGGCGAAGTTTACGGACACAAAGAGCAACAACAAGAAGGTCGTCATGTCACACAGGCCACGATCGACTCACTGCATGCAATGAAGAAGCTGCAAAGCGAGATCAGTGCGACGCTGGATGAATCCCGGGCAAGGGGTCCGACCGCCAGCACAACCCAGGAGACAACACCATCGCTCCTTGCCCCACGGCAAGAAGGCACCAGCATAAAGAGAACGCATACTGGCACGGGAAAACCTGGCAGGGTCGCGCCGAGAAACCCGCCCTGGCAGCAGCGAGTAATGGGGAAAGCGATGACCACGTGAACCACACCGCGAAGCGCAGGAATCAGGGCTCTGACGCTATCCTAATCAAATGCAGAGAAGGATCGTACGCAGACATGCTTAAGCTGGTCAAAACCGAGCCTACCCTTCAGGGGCTCAAGGTGTGCCAGGCATACGGAGGACAGCCAATGGGAGTCTGCTACTCAAGATGCCGAAACCCTCAGACCCGGCCACGCAGAAACTGCATACAGCCATCAAGTCCGCCTTCAGCGGCAAAGCCGAAGTGGCTATGCTGGAGGACACGGTGGAAGTGGAAATCCGCGACCTAGACGACATGACCACCTGCGAGGAGTTATCCTTGGACGTTGATGTACTATGGTCAGTACAAACAAGTGGCCCTACGACACCAAGCAATGCTTGTTACGCGCGGAGCCCATCACCGTTTTGGGCGAGTAAACAAAATCGCGGGTAAAGAAAAAGACAATGTAACAATAGACAATTAACAAGGAAGAACGCTATAGTCGAGTACCTCGACTATCAGATACCCGTTACTCAGCTAAAGGGACCTAAGGGAAATAGAGATATGCAAGCAGCAAAGCGAGATTCAAATACGCCACCTACCGGCGTTAGACAGATTTAAGCGTTATGGGCGTTAGAGTGGGCGTGGCAAATTTTTTTTGGATCAATCGATAGGTATTGACGAGACCAATACATTTCAGTTATACTTTTTTTATCTAGCATGAAAACTGTGGGCGTCACAGGTTTGGGCGGTTTGTGGGCGTTAGAGTGGGCGTGGCAAACTTTTTTTTGGGTCAATCGATAGGCATTGATGAGAACAATACATTTCAGCTTAAATTTTTATTCTAGCATGAAAACTGTAGGAGCCACAGTTTTGGGCGGTTTGTGGGCGTAAGAGTGGGCGTGGCACATTGCTGAAACAAACTTGCACTGCGCAGGAATCTCAGGAATCTCCATGCCTTTTCCTAGTATTGTAGCTCTTATAGTTTCCAAGATCTCAGCGTTCATACGGACATACAGACATGGCTAGATCGACTTATACTTAATGGGGTCGGAAACACTTCCTTGTGCCTGTAACATACTTTCCGACGAATCTAGAATACCCTTTTACTCTACGAGTAACATGTATAACTAGTGGCGAAGCTCATTCCATAGTTTCGAGATCCCCACTCACCAATAATAGATTTCGTTCAGGTTGAAAAAACCTAACTTTTCGTTTCGAAAATAAGCTATTGCAGGTGAATAGTCACTTGAGAACTCCCTTTAATGTGCACAGGAGTCTGGAGCAGCCTTAAAGGAACTTCAACGCACTAATCAAGGTTGCTTAACTTCCTTACAATTTTCCGGCGTTAATATTGAGAGTTAAGACCCTATCCTGAATTTTTTTTGCTCGACATTGGGAGCAATCCACCCAAAATATAGCTGAAATTCCTACGTGGCTCGAGCTTGATTTCATTTCGACTGAGCGCCATCGAACCCTCGAGGCCGACGATAGCTTCCGATCTGCCAGTTTCCTCCACGTCCAGTGCAAAGACAAATATCGAATGGCAGAAGTTCCAAAAATAAACTAATTCACGACTAGGATCGTTCTAGTTCTCAAGGCCCGCGAACTGTCTTCAAAGATGAACCACCACTTGCGTATATGTCATCGCTGTCCTCGGTAAATGATCGTTCATGTTTTTTCCAAGGAAAAGAGTTAAGCTCCAATTGCTTTGCACGCAACCACCAACTCCGGAATTGCACAAGCGCTTACAACTGTTTCACTGGCCATCACACGTTGTTGCATCGTTCTTACGCCGATTCCATCCAACCCTCTAAAGTCGGTACTCGCCTCGATTCCACACACAATTTCGTCCTATTTAGCACAAGTTTCCAGAGCACATTAGTCCGTATTACGAATAATCCATCTGAGTATTAGGTTTGGCCTTGGATGGCAGACGTAATCGAGGAATTAAATCCTACCGATGCCGAATCTGCCAAAAGATCTATCCTCTACGGAAGTGCCACCACTTTCTGCTGCAGAGCGCCCAAAAACGGCTCCAGGAAGTACATTTCCACATTTACTGCTCCAATTGCTTGGCTCGCTATCATTCCTAAGACTCCTGCCGCAGTGGTCATCACTGCCATAAGTGTGGGGAGGGCCACCATCATGCTCCTGATTCTACTTTCTTTAAGTTCTTGCTACGGATGTCCTAGCAAGTGGGGGAGAATGTTCAGTGGCAGTGTCAAGCGGCATTTTTCTCCAGATGACTACATCTAATTGCATAAAGGCTTAATTCTGCCTAGCGTGTACAACCGCTTTTTAATGCCTTAAACCTAGTACTCAGATCGGCTAAGAATTTCACTAGTCGAAAAATGTTATTCTTTGTAGTAGCATGGTCTTACTGTCAAGCAGCTGGATTTGTTGGCAAACGGAAAACAAATCAATTGGACCAATTTAAAAAAGAAGAGCCTGCTGGTGCACAGAGAAACTAAAATACAAATAAATGAAATGTTAAACGAATGTTCTTATTAGTAGTTTAAAACATCAGTTTGGAATATGCGTCCTTTTTCATCTGCATTGACCTCCTGCATTCGTTTGAACGTCGCGCTTAAAACAAACACACGACAGCATATAATATCCAATATGTGAGTTAAATAATTAAAAGTCTATGCTTATATTCATTCAACATAACCGTTCCGAAAATCCGGACACAATTTAACCCAAAGTAAAAATTCTTATCGGTGCCCGAGTTTTACGAAACAAGTGAGAAGCAATTCGCAAAATGGACAACAATAAGATCTACCTCAAGTTCGAAACGACCGTTTCCATCTGCACGACACGCGGTCTAAGGATTGGCAACGCAGCAGGTCGGGGAACTAAACGGCAACCCAAACTGTAACAAAGGGTTACAAATGGCCGAAAGTAGTAACTTTGATGGTTTAGCTAAACTACACGTGGATCGTCACGATGCTCTTAAGTCAACCTTACAATTTTTCCAACCACAAAACTTAGCGATAGTCAAAAATTTCATTTTCTAAAAGATTCACTTCCCGCAGTTCGATATTGCGACATCCAACAGATCCAGCTGACTGATGCCAGGTGGCATGGTCAATGCTCATCAAGCGGTATAATAACCCACGCAACCCACATGAATGCGTTGTACAACTTGTCGACCCAACATAAGGAGAAGGCGGAAGATCTACTATCTCTGCTGAGCACCGTAAATGTCGGCAAGGGAGCACTTCAGCGCATTATGGGATCGGCGAAAGAACACACTCACTGGCTCGCTCACTACGTGCCTCAAAAAATTGCCGAAGGAGACGCACACGGCTTGGAAATATTATATGGGCAGCAACACCGAGGCGTCATCCTTCTTCCAACTGGAGCAGTTCTGGAACCAAGAAAAAAAAGAACTAACAAAATCAAGAACAATTTTCATGATTTGACAACAATCCGTTCGCTAAGTTCCGTTCATAAAAAACGAACGCCGCGTGGTCAAATCATGAACATTTAGGTATAATTGCGAATGCTTCATGAAAAATGCCTTGGCAGAAATGAGGAGAACGCTGTTCTTAAATTATCAACACCGTTCATGAAAACATGTATGTTGGTCTAGTGTCCCAATTGTCCGCACTCGAAAAATTAGCTCGGTGGTCCAGCTGCTAAAGCATCCGCCTTTGACACATGGTAACACAGGTTTGAGTCCGCGAGAACACGGTTGTGAATTGTAGGTTTTATTAAAATATTATTTCTGGTGTTTATATGTACTTCTATTAATAAATAAATTCTCTGTCATCAGCAATATAACCAAAATACATTAAATTCCAGCAATAACAAAACCTAAGGTGGGAAATTAAATAAATCTCTACCGGGCGTCCAGAAAGTCTAGCATGTACAGTGTACATTGTACACAAACCTCGTTTTTTTTAGATGTTTATGCTCTCAAGTTAGGCCCGAAACGTTCTTAAACTGACACCATTCGTTCGGAACCCAACCCTTAAGTTTCGGTCAAATTTTATGAACGACCGTTCATGAATTGTCAACAAACGGGCTTACGCAGTTTTTGACCCCGTTTGATCTTGATTTTTGAACGTTTCGAACCGATTTTTTTCCGGGTGTGAACGACCGTCCAGTCACTATCGATGATAATGAGAACCGAAACGCCTCATTTGGACAGCAGGTACGTCCAGCCACGGACTCCACTAGACGTGTCCAATGTTACAATGCGCAAGCGCGGGTTCGCAACGCATTGCGGGTCCAGCCACATCCTCCGGAGGTGCCCCGCATTCCTGTCTATGGACTCTTGTCAGCGAAAGGAGTTAGTCATCCGGCTTAAACTGAGTCTCGATTGTTTGGGGACCTCACACACGCACTCACGGTGCAAAAGTACGTGGAACTGGTCAGCGTCACCATAAGCTCTTGCACCACCCGCAGTGTCCCAACCCCACCGCGATAGCGGCGCCAGCTCAAACGGGGCTCTGGGGACCGAGTCGGAGCGGTATAGCTCACATCAGGCAGTAACCGGGGGAAATCCCGGCTCACCAAGGGACCTCCGACTAGTGCAGGCGATGGATACCGAGAAATCGTCCAGGGCAGAAGAAGAGCTGCAAAAAAATTTTCAGATGATGAAACAGAAGGTGCAGCGGTCGCCAACGGGGCTGGAGCAGGCTCCCGAGGCCCACCCAGTGTCAGCGCCTCCCAAAGTGACCGGGCCAATGTTCAACTTCGGCAGTAACGAGGATGAGCAAACATCCCCGAAGAGAAGTCGGTAACCAATTAGCCCAGAAAAGGCGATCGATGGAGCCCACAAGAAGCAACGGGTGCATAAAAGCGCCGCAGCTCTCACCGATGAGCTGGGCGAAGTTTACGGACACAAAGAGCAACAACAAGAAGGTCGTCATGTCACACAGGCCACGATCGACTCACTGCATGCAATGAAGAAGCTGCAAAGCGAGATCAGTGCGACGCTGGATGAATCCCGGGCAAGGGGTCCGACCGCCAGCACAACCCAGGAGACAACACCATCGCTCCTTGCCCCACGGCAAGAAGGCACCAGCATAAAGAGAACGCATACTGGCACGGGAAAACCTGGCAGGGTCGCGCCGAGAAACCCGCCCTGGCAGCAGCGAGTAATGGGGAAAGCGATGACCACGTGAACCACACCGCGAAGCGCAGGAATCAGGGCTCTGACGCTATCCTAATCAAATGCAGAGAAGGATCGTACGCAGACATGCTTAAGCTGGTCAAAACCGAGCCTACCCTTCAGGGGCTCAAGGTGTGCCAGGCATACGGAGGACAGCCAATGGGAGTCTGCTACTCAAGATGCCGAAACCCTCAGACCCGGCCACGCAGAAACTGCATACAGCCATCAAGTCCGCCTTCAGCGGCAAAGCCGAAGTGGCTATGCTGGAGGACACGGTGGAAGTGGAAATCCGCGACCTAGACGACATGACCACCTGCGAGGAGTTATCCTTGGACGTTGATGTACTATGGTCAGTACAAACAAGTGGCCCTACGACACCAAGCAATGCTTGTTACGCGCGGAGCCCATCACCGTTTTGGGCGAGTAAACAAAATCGCGGACAAAGAAAAAGACAATGTAACAATAGACAATTAACAAGGAAGAACGCTATAGTCGAGTACCTCGACTATCAGATACCCGTTACTCAGCTAAAGGGACCTAAGGGAAATAGAGATATGCAAGCAGCAAAGCGAGATTCAAATACGCCACCTACCGGCGTTAGACAGATTTAAGCGTTATGGGCGTTAGAGTGGGCGTGGCAAATTTTTTTTGGATCAATCGATAGGTATTGACGAGACCAATACATTTCAGTTATACTTTTTTTATCTAGCATGAAAACTGTGGGCGTCACAGGTTTGGGCGGTTTGTGGGCGTTAGAGTGGGCGTGGCAAACTTTTTTTTGGGTCAATCGATAGGCATTGATGAGAACAATACATTTCAGCTTAAATTTTTATTCTAGCATGAAAACTGTAGGAGCCACAGTTTTGGGCGGTTTGTGGGCGTAAGAGTGGGCGTGGCACATTGCTGAAACAAACTTGCACTGCGCAGGAATCTCAGGAATCTCCATGCCTTTTCCTAGTATTGTAGCTCTTATAGTTTCCAAGATCTCAGCGTTCATACGGACATACAGACATGGCTAGATCGACTTATACTTAATGGGGTCGGAAACACTTCCTTGTGCCTGTAACATACTTTCCGACGAATCTAGAATACCCTTTTACTCTACGAGTAACATGTATAACTAGTGGCGAAGCTCATTCCATAGTTTCGAGATCCCCACTCACCAATAATAGATTTCGTTCAGGTTGAAAAAACCTAACTTTTCGTTTCGAAAATAAGCTATTGCAGGTGAATAGTCACTTGAGAACTCCCTTTAATGTGCACAGGAGTCTGGAGCAGCCTTAAAGGAACTTCAACGCACTAATCAAGGTTGCTTAACTTCCTTACAATTTTCCGGCGTTAATATTGAGAGTTAAGACCCTATCCTGAATTTTTTTTGCTCGACATTGGGAGCAATCCACCCAAAATATAGCTGAAATTCCTACGTGGCTCGAGCTTGATTTCATTTCGACTGAGCGCCATCGAACCCTCGAGGCCGACGATAGCTTCCGATCTGCCAGTTTCCTCCACGTCCAGTGCAAAGACAAATATCGAATGGCAGAAGTTCCAAAAATAAACTAATTCACGACTAGGATCGTTCTAGTTCTCAAGGCCCGCGAACTGTCTTCAAAGATGAACCACCACTTGCGTATATGTCATCGCTGTCCTCGGTAAATGATCGTTCATGTTTTTTCCAAGGAAAAGAGTTAAGCTCCAATTGCTTTGCACGCAACCACCAACTCCGGAATTGCACAAGCGCTTACAACTGTTTCACTGGCCATCACACGTTGTTGCATCGTTCTTACGCCGATTCCATCCAACCCTCTAAAGTCGGTACTCGCCTCGATTCCACACACAATTTCGTCCTATTTAGCACAAGTTTCCAGAGCACATTAGTCCGTATTACGAATAATCCATCTGAGTATTAGGTTTGGCCTTGGATGGCAGACGTAATCGAGGAATTAAATCCTACCGATGCCGAATCTGCCAAAAGATCTATCCTCTACGGAAGTGCCACCACTTTCTGCTGCAGAGCGCCCAAAAACGGCTCCAGGAAGTACATTTCCACATTTACTGCTCCAATTGCTTGGCTCGCTATCATTCCTAAGACTCCTGCCGCAGTGGTCATCACTGCCATAAGTGTGGGGAGGGCCACCATCATGCTCCTGATTCTACTTTCTTTAAGTTCTTGCTACGGATGTCCTAGCAAGTGGGGGAGAATGTTCAGTGGCAGTGTCAAGCGGCATTTTTCTCCAGATGACTACATCTAATTGCATAAAGGCTTAATTCTGCCTAGCGTGTACAACCGCTTTTTAATGCCTTAAACCTAGTACTCAGATCGGCTAAGAATTTCACTAGTCGAAAAATGTTATTCTTTGTAGTAGCATGGTCTTACTGTCAAGCAGCTGGATTTGTTGGCAAACGGAAAACAAATCAATTGGACCAATTTAAAAAAGAAGAGCCTGCTGGTGCACAGAGAAACTAAAATACAAATAAATGAAATGTTAAACGAATGTTCTTATTAGTAGTTTAAAACATCAGTTTGGAATATGCGTCCTTTTTCATCTGCATTGACCTCCTGCATTCGTTTGAACGTCGCGCTTAAAACAAACACACGACAGCATATAATATCCAATATGTGAGTTAAATAATTAAAAGTCTATGCTTATATTCATTCAACATAACCGTTCCGAAAATCCGGACACAATTTAACCCAAAGTAAAAATTCTTATCGGTGCCCGAGTTTTACGAAACAAGTGAGAAGCAATTCGCAAAATGGACAACAATAAGATCTACCTCAAGTTCGAAACGACCGTTTCCATCTGCACGACACGCGGTCTAAGGATTGGCAACGCAGCAGGTCGGGGAACTAAACGGCAACCCAAACTGTAACAAAGGGTTACAAATGGCCGAAAGTAGTAACTTTGATGGTTTAGCTAAACTACACGTGGATCGTCACGATGCTCTTAAGTCAACCTTACAATTTTTCCAACCACAAAACTTAGCGATAGTCAAAAATTTCATTTTCTAAAAGATTCACTTCCCGCAGTTCGATATTGCGACATCCAACAGATCCAGCTGACTGATGCCAGGTGGCATGGTCAATGCTCATCAAGCGGTATAATAACCCACGCAACCCACATGAATGCGTTGTACAACTTGTCGACCCAACATAAGGAGAAGGCGGAAGATCTACTATCTCTGCTGAGCACCGTAAATGTCGGCAAGGGAGCACTTCAGCGCATTATGGGATCGGCGAAAGAACACACTCACTGGCTCGCTCACTACGTGCCTCAAAAAATTGCCGAAGGAGACGCACACGGCTTGGAAATATTATATGGGCAGCAACACCGAGGCGTCATCCTTCTTCCAACTGGAGCAGTTCTGGAACCAAGAAAAAAAAGAACTAACAAAATCAAGAACAATTTTCATGATTTGACAACAATCCGTTCGCTAAGTTCCGTTCATAAAAAACGAACGCCGCGTGGTCAAATCATGAACATTTAGGTATAATTGCGAATGCTTCATGAAAAATGCCTTGGCAGAAATGAGGAGAACGCTGTTCTTAAATTATCAACACCGTTCATGAAAACATGTATGTTGGTCTAGTGTCCCAATTGTCCGCACTCGAAAAATTAGCTCGGTGGTCCAGCTGCTAAAGCATCCGCCTTTGACACATGGTAACACAGGTTTGAGTCCGCGAGAACACGGTTGTGAATTGTAGGTTTTATTAAAATATTATTTCTGGTGTTTATATGTACTTCTATTAATAAATAAATTCTCTGTCATCAGCAATATAACCAAAATACATTAAATTCCAGCAATAACAAAACCTAAGGTGGGAAATTAAATAAATCTCTACCGGGCGTCCAGAAAGTCTAGCATGTACAGTGTACATTGTACACAAACCTCGTTTTTTTTAGATGTTTATGCTCTCAAGTTAGGCCCGAAACGTTCTTAAACTGACACCATTCGTTCGGAACCCAACCCTTAAGTTTCGGTCAAATTTTATGAACGACCGTTCATGAATTGTCAACAAACGGGCTTACGCAGTTTTTGACCCCGTTTGATCTTGATTTTTGAACGTTTCGAACCGATTTTTTTCCGGGTGTGAACGACCGTCCAGTCACTATCGATGCTAATGAGAACCGAAACGCCTCATTTGGACAGCAGGTACGTCCAGCCACGGACTCCACTAGACGTGTCCAATGTTACAATGCGCAAGCGCGGGTTCGCAACGCATTGCGGGTCCAGCCACATCCTCCGGAGGTGCCCCGCATTCCTGTCTATGGACTCTTGTCAGCGAAAGGAGTTAGTCATCCGGCTTAAACTGAGTCTCGATTGTTTGGGGACCTCACACACGCACTCACGGTGCAAAAGTACGTGGAACTGGTCAGCGTCACCATAAGCTCTTGCACCACCCGCAGTGTCCCAACCCCACCGCGATAGCGGCGCCAGCTCAAACGGGGCTCTGGGGACCGAGTCGGAGCGGTATAGCTCACATCAGGCAGTAACCGGGGGAAATCCCGGCTCACCAAGGGACCTCCGACTAGTGCAGGCGATGGATACCGAGAAATCGTCCAGGGCAGAAGAAGAGCTGCAAAAAAATTTTCAGATGATGAAACAGAAGGTGCAGCGGTCGCCAACGGGGCTGGAGCAGGCTCCCGAGGCCCACCCAGTGTCAGCGCCTCCCAAAGTGACCGGGCCAATGTTCAACTTCGGCAGTAACGAGGATGAGCAAACATCCCCGAAGAGTAGTCGGTAACCAATTAGCCCAGAAAAGGCGATCGATGGAGCCCACAAGAAGCAACGGGTGCATAAAAGCGCCGCAGCTCTCACCGATGAGCTGGGCGAAGTTTACGGACACAAAGAGCAACAACAAGAAGGTCGTCATGTCACACAGGCCACGATCGACTCACTGCATGCAATGAAGAAGCTGCAAAGCGAGATCAGTGCGACGCTGGATGAATCCCGGGCAAGGGGTCCGACCGCCAGCACAACCCAGGAGACAACACCATCGCTCTTTGCCCCACGGCAAGAAGGCACCAGCATAAAGAGAACGCATACTGGCACGGGAAAACCTGGCAGGGTCGCGCCGAGAAACCCGCCCTGGCAGCAGCGAGTAATGGGGAAAGCGATGACCACGTGAACCACACCGCGAAGCGCAGGAATCAGGGCTCTGACGCTATCCTAATCAAATGCAGAGAAGGATCGTACGCAGACATGCTTAAGCTGGTCAAAACCGAGCCTACCCTTCAGGGGCTCAAGGTGTGCCAGGCATACGGAGGACAGCCAATGGGAGTCTGCTACTCAAGATGCCGAAACCCTCAGACCCGGCCACGCAGAAACTGCATACAGCCATCAAGTCCGCCTTCAGCGGCAAAGCCGAAGTGGCTATGCTGGAGGACACGGTGGAAGTGGAAATCCGCGACCTAGACGACATGACCACCTGCGAGGAGTTATCCTTGGACGTTGATGTACTATGGTCAGTACAAACAAGTGGCCCTACGACACCAAGCAATGCTTGTTACGCGCGGAGCCCATCACCGTTTTGGGCGAGTAAACAAAATCGCGGACAAAGAAAAAGACAATGTAACAATAGACAATTAACAAGGAAGAACGCTATAGTCGAGTACCTCGACTATCAGATACCCGTTACTCAGCTAAAGGGACCTAAGGGAAATAGAGATATGCAAGCAGCAAAGCGAGATTCAAATACGCCACCTACCGGCGTTAGACAGATTTAAGCGTTATGGGCGTTAGAGTGGGCGTGGCAAATTTTTTTTGGATCAATCGATAGGTATTGACGAGACCAATACATTTCAGTTATACTTTTTTTATCTAGCATGAAAACTGTGGGCGTCACAGGTTTGGGCGGTTTGTGGGCGTTAGAGTGGGCGTGGCAAACTTTTTTTTGGGTCAATCGATAGGCATTGATGAGAACAATACATTTCAGCTTAAATTTTTATTCTAGCATGAAAACTGTAGGAGCCACAGTTTTGGGCGGTTTGTGGGCGTAAGAGTGGGCGTGGCACATTGCTGAAACAAACTTGCGCTGGGTAAGAAGCTCAGGAATCTGCACGCCAAATCCCAATAGCCAAGCTCTAATAGTTTCCGAGATATCAGCGTTCATCCGGACAGACGGACATGGCTAGATCGACTCGGCTAGTGATCCTGATCAAGAATATATATACTTTATGGGGCGGAAACGCTTCCTTCTGCCTGTTACATACTTTCCGTCGAATCTAGTATACCCTTTTACTCTATGAGTAACGGGTATAAAAATACAGGTGAAAATACGAATAGACATAGATACTATAGGATGGTAGTATTAGGCTTGTATCCCAGTTAAGTCTCCGTAAGGCAAATATTAAGAAGTTTATTGCACAGACTCAATCCGGTCTATATGCACCCCATATTGGGGACTCCAAATAGGAGCGCAGTACTCAAGAACTGGTCGGACTAATGAAATAAACAAGGTCTTTGTGACTTAGGGATCATCGAATTCCTTCGACCACCCTTTGATAAATGCAAGCACGCCCCTGGCTTTATTTACCATAATAGTAATGTGATCGGAAAATTTAAGTCTAGGATCCATATAGACTCCAAGGTCGTCAGCAAGCGTTATCATATCTAACGCACAACCAGTCAAAGTATACGTTGAGTAGTGGGGGCTGACACGAAAAAAGGTCATTAGTTTACACTTAGAACCATTTAAACTCAACTCATTATCCATGCACCATGTTTGAAATGAATTTAGATCCGATTGTAAAGCTAAACTTTGTGCGGGTTCATTATGTTGCCGGAACAACTTAACGTCATCTGGACTAATGGAAGGTCATTTATAAATAATGTAAACAGGAGCGGATCAAGATGACTTCCTTGTGGTACACCGGACGTAACTCGGATTAGGGATGACAAAGAGTTTTTAAAAATGACCCTTTCAGTCCTGTCATTCAAATAACTTAAGATCCACCTATGAAGATCACCTGGAAACCCTAAAGGTCCAATATCCGGACTAGAATCGGGTGACTTACAAAATCAAACGCCTTACTAAAATCAGTGTAGACCACATCAGTCTGACGATTCTTTCTAAAACCACTTATAACAAATGAAGTAAACTCCAAAAGGTTGGTTGTCGTTGACCTACGTTTTATAAATCCGTGTTGACAAAAGGAAATAAGGGACCTACAACTGTGTTGTAAATGGGGCGTAATAATATTCTCAAAGAGATTCGGTATAGCTGATAGCTTTGAAATACCTTTGTAATTACATACGTCCAATTTACTCCCTTTTTTATGTAGCGGGATAACAAAAGACTCCTTCCATCTGTGTGGGAAATTTCATGTTTCTAAAGACAAAGTAAACAGTTTGTGCGATGGTATACACAAAGTCTCAGCGCAATACCTAAGCACACATCCAGGGGCTTCGTCAGGACCCGGAGAGTAGACTGGTTTGACCCTTTGCAAATCTAAAAGAAGTGAGCTTTCACTTATAACAGGACAACAAATAAAGTTTTATTTAGGAATGACATATGGGTAAGACTGACAAAATTATAAAACTGTTTTGGATCTAGTGTAAACTGCGTCTTGCAACGAGCTACATAGTTTTTATAACACGGCGTTAAGCACGGTGCACGACCGAGCACTTAAGTATCGGGAAAAGGCAGCATGTGAACCTGAAGCTCTAATCTTTTTGTAGAGCCTAGACTTTACATTTTTAAGTCGTGCCAGCTCTTTGTTAAACCACGGAGGTTGGTTTGAAATTTTAGGATAATACGTAGGAACGCATGTATCAAAAGCTTAGTTTAATATGTTAAAAGACATATTAGCCTCTTCATTTATAATAGTACATAAGTACAGATTGGACCAATCCGAGCAAGCTATAAGGCTATTAATGAGTGCAAAGATCGCACTACGAAAGCAGGGGATGCGTCTAGCTAACTTTTCGATAGTTCATACACTTTTGTACCCATGTCAATAGTCAGCTCTAGCGTTGGGTGATAAGGGTCTTCTGGTAACGTAATTGCAGAGGTTCTAGCTATGCAGACACAATCTGGACTGGAAACAAAGCATAGATCCGGTAATCGTCCTAAGAAATTTAAAACATGATTTACTTGAGACAATGAAATATCAAGCAAACCGTCAAGAAAATCATGCTGCGTTGAAGGTAACGATATATTTGAGGTTTCGACGGTGGACCATGTCGCCCTAGGTATATTAAAGTCACCTAAAACTATTAACTGATCCCTATCTGATAGTTTACTTGAAATAAACTGGATAGCGGACAGATGATTCGCATATATATGGGAATTCCGATGACGGCGGAATATATGAACATGTTATGTATATGGAAATACCCGGAAGGGATAGTTTTATACACAGAAATTCAATGTCATTTATTTCGTCGGACGTTATTACTTCAGACGTTAATTCTGAGTCAACTGCAATTAAAACTCTACCTCCACGTCGGGACGGACGATCAAGCCTGTAAGTCGTGTACTTACTTGAAAAAACTTCGGAACTTAGAATTTCCTGTTTTAACCAAGTTTCTGTAAAAACAATAACATGGGAAGACAAGGAAAAACTATCAGTATACAATTTGGTCAACTTACTTTGTAAACCTCTTGTATTCTGATAAGAAAGCTGAAGAAAAGAGTCTAGTTTTTTGAGATAGATGAGGATGTAGATGTGGATGGCTCTTTAAAGGGATTTCCAAGTTCCTTTGTACGAATTTTCTTTTTTTTAGCTTCGTACTCTTTAACAAAAATGCCAACAGGCCAAAAATTGGCTGCACTACCAGTTGCAGTCGGCACTTTGGACGTTAAATCAACATGCGGCGTTGGAATTATTATTGTATTGTTTATACACGGAAACCGAATCTTTTTAGCTTTCGATCTCAGTACCATTTGTGCGGCGGCTGAGATCGACTGCTGTGCTGCAGACCCCGGATCGCCAGAGAGAGTTACACTAGCGGCTACCGTGGGTTATCTATCGACCGCGATCTTTTTACGCTTAGGAGAATCGGGCTCAGATAGCATACGGCTAGTGAGCTGCGACTCAAGCTCCACAAGCAGATCCGTATTTCTACGGCTGTTCCGGATCAATTCCGTAGCAGCGCTTTTTGTAAGCCGCCTTATAGAGAGTGCCTGGGTTTCATAAGCAATGCCTTCATCACAATAGTAGCGCAAGCCACTTCTCATGTCGATTGCATCGCGTACCAGGCCCGAATAGCCAAGGCATTTTGCATGAAAAATATTCTCACACGAATGGCACGGAATGCTCTGTTGTCCAGCCGAAATAAACGAATAAAGCTACGCAAGTAAAAGAGAGAGTTAGAGAGCGGGAGAGAATGAGCGGGAGTAAGTAAGCTGGGGGAGCGTAAGTTTTAGATGTTCCAAAAACAAAGTTATATGCGGGAGTGCGGGAGAGCGGGTAACTACCGTTTAGACACTCACTTGGAAGAAAAGAAGAAGGCAATTAGAAAAAACAATAACAACAAACACTGCACAGAGATTAGACGTGCAAACTAATTTTGTTAATTTAAACACAAAACAATCACTATGCACTCGCGAAGCGAGCGGATGTTGTTAGGGACATAAAAAGTATATAGACATATGAAAATATGAATTTTACCCCGATGGTTTATGACAAAAAGAACAAAAATTCGGAGCGCAAGACAAAAACACGACCGTTCACTGAAAGAGTAATGTGTTTTTTATTTATTACAGGCAGTTTACGCTGAGGAGGAGTGCGACATCCCGGCGGGTGCTGCACCTCGGATGCGAAAGGCATATGGCGGAACCCAAACGGCATCGGTCCACCTCAGACCTGAGCATGCGCAGCGGATCCTCGACAAGGGGAAAATCAGGGTTGGATGGGTCGTCTGCCGCATAAGACAGAAACTGAGCCCAGGCGATGCTACAAATGCAAGGGATTAGGCCACATGTCTGCCAGATGCCCAGCGTCAGAGGCAAAAGCCAAAAACACGGAGCAATCCTGCTTTAGATGTGGCAAGGATGGCCACAAGTATAAAACTTGTACCCAGGGCAAACCGAAATGCATCATCTGCACAAGAAGCGGGAAATCTGGAGGAGAGGCTGAACTCTCGACCCTAAGCAGGGCGTGCCCTGAGTGCCGGAAATCCATGTACGATACACAGAATGGTTAAGGTCATACAGCTGAACCTAAACCACTGCAGAGCGGCGCAGGACCATCTAGCACAGACGGTCATCGAGGAGCAGGCTGAGGTGGCAAAACTCAGCGAGCCCTACAAGGACAGGAATGAAGGCGTATGGCAACATAGCTCGGATGGCGGTGCAGCAATATGGAGCTCCGGGCAGCCCCCTGTACACCTATCGCAAAGGACTTCCAGAACGGGATACACCAGAGCGAAGATCAACGGTATAACATTCTACAGCTGCTATATAGCCCCGAGCGTACACATTAGCGAGTTCAGAACAATAATGCAGGATATCGCTGACGACGCACGCGGTAGGTCCCCTATCCTCATCGCAGGTGATTTCAACGCATAGTCCACAACATGGAGCAGCGCTAGTACGACACAGCGGGGAACCATCCTTCTTGAGGCAGTGGCTCCGATAAACGTATGCCTATTCAACGAAGGTAACAGACCAACCTTCATCAAGTCAGGTCGGGAGTCAATTATCGACCTGACCTTCGCTAGCCTTGAACTGGCACGTAACTGCGTATGGAGGGTGTCAGACATATACACCCACAGCGACCACGCCCTGATCATCACCCAGACAAGCCCCAGACTGCCCGCCCCAAGCAGCCGCCAAACAACCTACAAAGCGCATACCCTCAACACAGTGTCCCTCCTAGCACACATGGAAGGCGTCTGCGTTACAGGAGACGCTAACACATGCGCGAGGAACATAGCCGATAGAGTGAAGGAGGCGTGCGATCTATCTATGGAGAAGGCCACGAAAGGTGGTAACGGGCGAAGACCAGTACCATGGTGGAACGACGAGATAGGCAGCGCGAGTAGAGATTGCCGAGCGGCCCGACGCAGGTGCCAGAGAAGCAGAGGACGCGGAAACCAGGAGCTAAGGGAAACAACCCATGTGTCTCACCCAACGAACCTTCCCCATAGGTTGGAAGCGTCAAAGGTTGGTGCTTATCCCAAAACCGGGAAAGGTGAACGACGATGCATCCTCATACAGACCCCTATGTATGCTAAATACGACGGGGAAGATTTTCGAGCGCATAATCTGCACCCACCTCGAAAAAGAACTCGACCAACTTAGAGCGTTATCGGACCACCAGTTTGGCTTCCGTTGAAAACAAGCACCATTGACGCGATCCAAGCGGTCACCCAATTGGCTGCTAACGCAATCGAAGGAGAAATGTGGCTAGGTGGCTTAAAAAAGTACTACCTCGCCTGCACCCTGGACGTCAAGAATGTCTTTAACTCTGCCAACTGGAACATTTCCTGCAAGCACTTCATCGCATGGGAATCTCGGACTACCTGATCGAACTTGAAGCGGACTACTTCGAGGACACACTTCTCACATATTCCTCTGATGTCGAAGAGCATGAGTACCAGGTGACAGGAGGAGTACCTCAAGGCTAAGTCCTGGGCCCGATACTATGGAACGTCATGAACAACGGGATCCTAAGGCAAATACTACCCGAAGGATGCACTGTTGTGGGATTTGCGGACGACATAGCGCTGGTAACGGTAGCCAAAACCCTCGAAGAGATCACGGATAGATGCAGCCTCTCGATAGACACCCTCATGTGCTGGCTCGCAGACAACGGGTTAGAAGTCGTCGAGCACAAAACAGAGGCAGTGCTCATAAGCAGCAGGAAGATTGTGGAGAAGGCAACTATACGAGTCGGATCAACTCCTATAGAAATAAGTGCCTCAATCAAGTATCTTGGAGTACTGATCGACCACAGGCTATCGTTTAAGACACACCTATCGTATGCAGCAGCCAAAGCATCCAGATCGACTGCAGCCATCTCAAAGATGATGGCCAATAATCGAGGACCAAAGCAGCACAGCAGAAGGATCATAGCCACAATGGTGACACTGGGAGCACAGGAAGCAGGACCCAGCGCAGTAACACGATCGAGGCATGGCAAAGGATGTGGAACAATGCGACCACAGGGCGGTGGACGCACAGGCTAATTCCCAGCCTAACCCCCTGGCTGCAGAGACGACACGGACAGGTAGACTTCTACCTCACGCAGATGATCTCCGGGTAAGGATGCTTTAAGGAATACCTGCATAGGTTTAAGCACGAGCAAAACCCCTACTGCGACCACTGCGGCACAGGAAGCATCGAAGACGCGGAGCACGCACTATTCAGCTGCCCCCTATACGCTAGGAACCGAGCCGAAGATGAAACAACAACCGATTGTAACCTGACAGCGGACAACGTGATCAGCTGCATGCTGAAAAACCAAAGCAAGTGGGACGCGATAGCCAACATGGCCGCTGGCATCCTGAAGGATCTAAGGCGTCGAGAACGGAGTCGACGCAACGAGTCATAAGGACGAGCGGCAACCTGCAGCAGCTTCCGGCAGTCCCGCGGGAACGGAACACTTCTATCTCTTCTCTTCTTCTACCACCCTTATTCCTGTATATATTTAAGCTTTATTTAATAAAAAAAAAACCCGCAGCGTCCGCCACACACATAAGAAACTATGTTAGGTCCCTACCGGTATCAAACACCTCCGGCATCCTGCCTGCATTCAACGCAGCACAAGCCCCACAGATCAGCAACTCCACCCTGAACTGTCTCACTGCAGTCTCTTCTACGCACCATTACGGAGCATTTTACTAGTGACCGCCCGAGTCCATATCACCAATCTAAAAACCGGACAAGAAGCCACGAGCAACGCCCTACTGGTTCATGGATCCGAAGCAACCCTAATCTGGGAACATGCACTCCTATCGCAAAGTCTTAAGAAGGTTTCCACTCGCACCACTGTTGCAGGAGTTGGAACGGGTAAGACTCAGCAGTGCAAGGGCACCGTTAGCTTCAGCATTCGTCTACCATGTACCACATCACCCAGTTTAAAAGTCGGAGCTGCCTATGTCCTTAATTCCTTAACATCTCACTGGCCTTTCACTAGCAGACCCGCAATTCTACCACTTCAAACGGATTGACCTAATAATCGGAGCAGATTGGTTGTCTTAAATATTTCTGCCAGGCTTGCGAACCGGGTCAGCACTCCAGCCCGTGGCACAAGACACAATCTTCGGATGGGTCCTATCAGGGCAAGCCGGATCAGCCGAACCCAACCAGCAACTGCAATGTTATCTCACCGCAATAGATACAGAACATCTATTAAAACAGTCTGGCGAAATAGAAGCAGTTCCTGAACGCCATCCTCTCTCCAATGAAGAGTCTTGGTGCGAAGAGTTCTTTAAAGAAACCCTCCGTCGCCTAGAGGGTGAACGGTATGAAGTCAGATTTCCCTTCAAAGCTCTTTTGGACCCAGAAACGACCATCGGACGGTTACATCAGATATCCCTAAATAGATTTCTACACCTGGAACTCCGCCTTAAGCGATCACCAGGTGAATCGATCCGTTATTGCAACAGAATTAACGAATATTTCGAGTTAAGCCAAATAATGCAAGCTAAGAGTACCGAGCGACAGAACACCCAAGTAAACGTAGCAATATATCGGTATCCTATTGTGTTCTTCCACATCATGCAGTTATAAAAGAAGAAAGTCTATCCACCATACATAGAATCATGTTCGACGCATCTGCAAAGACTTCCAATGGTCGGTCGCTAAACGTCATTCTGTGTGTGGGACCAACATGGCAAAAGAACCTCGCTGCGGTTATTCAAAATATCCATATGTGTTCACAGCCGACATGCAGAAGTTGTACCGATGCGTAAATGTACATTACGACGACCACCAGTATCAACGGATCCTTTAGAGGGCAGCCGACGGCGAAATCAACCAATATTGGGTCACCACGGTAACTTTCGATTCGAGTGCTACCTCGAATTGGAGACAACGAAAAAACAGATATCCGAGTGCGAAACAAGTGCTGAAGCAAGAGATGTACGTTGATGATATGCTTACCGGTGACTATACAGTGAAGGCAGCAAAGGACAAAGTGAAGCAATTATCTGAAGCACTTCAAAATGTATGTATGGAGTTAAAAAAGTGAGTGAGCAACATTCAAACAAAGCACAGATGCAGTAGTACCCTGTTACAATGGGACAATAAGGACCCGGTCAAGACACTGGTAATGTACTGGATACAAAGCATAGAGGTCTTCAAATACAAAATCAATCACAAGCCCCCAATCATCAATATAAAAAGACTAATGCTTTAGAATATCTCACAATTATTCGACCCGCTCGGCCTGATTACACTGATTGCAATGAGATGACCTAGTTCCATCGCATGTCGCAGCACGCTGGACGCAATTTCTCAATTCTGTAGGTGAAATCAACTTCATCACAATATCACACTGGATTGGACTTTCCTCCGACTCTGGCGAGCGCTGTCAAATCCATGCCTTTTGTGACTGCTGACCTATAGGCAATACACACTTACAAACCACTTCCGAAGTAAACTAATTTTCCAAGATAAACATCCTATAATCTTACCTCCACTGCACTCATTCACAGATCTTGTCATTCGGGATGCCCACACGCAACACGTCATGGAGGAGTTCAGCTGACATTACCGCAGATACGTTTACCATTTTGGATTGTAAATGGACGCGTAACTACCAGACGGATGATTCGAGGATGCATGCAATGTTTTCGTGCTTACCCTATTTGCCAGTTGAAACAACTCATATGGAACTAACCAACGCATCGAACAACCTGCCATACCGTCCCTTTTGGGCTACCGGTATCTAGTACACCGGACCCAGGACCTGCAACCTGTAAAGGGTATATCGCCATACTTATCTGTTTGGCGTCCAAAGCTGTCCACCTGGAGGTATTCACTGGACTTACATCGGAGCTCTATATCGGCACTATAACGACAATGGCACCAATTTTGTGGGCGCGGACAACGAGTACACGGACGCAGCAATAATAGTCGACATGCAAATCGAATGACACTTTATCCCGCTCCGATCGCCGAATTTAGGAGGGCTGTGGGAGGCGAACGTTAAATCAATCAAACACCGACTCGGCCACTGTGCCCGCCGAAGATTTGAGCTGCCTTACTCCAGGACATTTTTTAATAGGCGATGCCATGCTCTCACCACCAGAATGTACAGCCCCATCATCTAAGTTTAAAGAAAACTTTGGAAGCAATGGACCCACGGTTGGCTTGCCCATTTGGAGAAAAGACCAAAATGGTGCAAAGTCACAGAGAATCTGAAAATCAATGACATGTTAATTTTAAAGGATGACGGGACTCCGCCTGCTTAATGAACTCGTCCATTAAACCATCAAAACACAAAATGGAACATTTAGACGGCCAATTACCAAGCTATGCCTTACCACTACATAATAAACTCTGTCCCTAATACCTATGTATTCCGAATAGTCTTGTATCTTACATCGCTGACTCAATCCGAATCATATCATGCTACGTGGAGCATATGTAGTATTGTCATGGCTAGTTACTGACGAGATAGCCGGGAGATTAGGGAGACAGCAACGGTTCGAGTTGGTCTCACAAGAGGTAGAGCTTGGGATTCGAAACGGGATGGACGTGCTTTTTTGGAACAAAATAAACCTTGAATTGTATTTTAATTGGTCAATATACTTAAACTATATTTCAGTATAAACCCCAATATTTTTCATTGTTTCCCTCTTCAGACAAACATAAACACTAAAATTGTTAAGTTTTAACGGGAAATAATTGGTCGGCTTTATTATTCGGATATTGCTATCCGAATCTATTTATTGAACATGGTTGTTTAAGTGAGGAGATTGAGGAGATATTTCTGAAGAAGCTCAAGCCCTAAACTCTTTATTAACTGCTCCTTCCTCATCTATATTTTCCTTTCCTTTTTTAATGGCATTTTATTTCTCAAAATTGGCTTTTAAAGCCTCCTCATTCACTTTGCAAAACTACTCTTTTTTTTGTTTTGGATTAATCTGCCTGTTCATCTTACCACGTAGAATAAAGCATTAGTAATGATCTAAAATAATTTGGCCTACCTGTACTAATATTCAAGGTACTGCGCCCAATATAACTCGGCTTATTTCGTTCTGTAATAAAACCACTAACATCGCGAAGCGCGATGTAAACTTATCCTAAGATACCATTTCTTCTTCAGCTTCATTGTCACTATCTGCCCCTCGACGAGTTCCTCTATGGCCTTTTGAAAGCTCATTGTTTAATCAAATACACAAAAATTGTCGTTTTCAATCTTTATTCTGCGTTTCAATTTTGTGCTTTATTAGCTCGTCTTCTTTTCACAGCTACTTTTCTCACATTGTCAGTGTTCACGCCAAAAGAGCGTTTAATTTCAGGAGGCAGTGTCGAGCGGCAGTTTTATCCAGATGTCTACATCTCGCGCGCTCGCACTGCCGCCCGCTCTCCCTCTCCATCTCTCCCCTAAGTCTCCGCTCTGCTCTGGAGCGCTTAAGTTAAGTTAGGCTTACCCAGTTCTTGTTTCAAAGTGATACAATAAACATCTACGCACGTCGCGTAAAAACCCCAAAATACTCCCGTGTTTTTTAGGTACCAGTCAATCTTGGGGCTTCAATTATTTCATCGATCAAGCCACACCGCCCCAACATTTTGGTCCTTCGAGCCGGATTTCAAAATCTTTGGATTTTCCTCTCCTGGAGTTTTCTTTGATTTTGTCCCAGCAGGCTTGAACCGCTCCAGATAAGTTCCACTTATTATAATCGCCGGTCATACAGCCAGTTTTTTGAACCCTATTTCAACTAACTTTCTGTATGATATATTGTCTAAATCCAAAAGTGATTAATCCGACGCAACGGCATATAATATATGTACTTCAATTCCGTTACTTGGGCCCGACAATATTCCAGTTTCCTTTGCCCACAGTTGCACACTTGAAACAATTCCAGAAGATATTTCAGTGCTACTATTCAACAAAAATATTTCTCAAATATATTTTCAATTCCAATTGTGTGTAAAATATAACTCAGCCACAGTAAAAAATTCCCGATCATAAAGATTGTCCTTAAGATTTGCACTCTTTATTTTTTACTGTGTTCCAGCTGCATGTGTATATTTACAAAAACAATCTAATACAGTCCACTCGAACTACTTTTTTCTAATACAGTCCACTCCAACTACTTTTCTCGACCTACAAATACGGCTAAACTATTTCTAAAATTAAAAACAAAGTGACAATATCCACAAATTTACTCCAGCAAATCGTTTGCAATTTAGTTGTGCAGGTGACAAACAAACGCACCGACATACAAAAATAAGCGAAGTCTTTCCAATTCCCGCAACGTTATTCCGCTATTCGCACCCCACATATGTACATATGTACAGTGTACATACATACGTATATCGCCAGTGCACAGTGGGTCAAGAGCTCACAAAAAGTGTTCCTTTCAAACAAACAATATTAAAGTCCGTAATTCCATACATAAGTCCGACCATCCGATATAATAAATATTTATTGCCTATCCGACAGTGTGACCGTATATATTTACAATCTTAATTGGTTCCAAAATTCCAATTTGATTCCAATCCGTTTCCTTACATCTAAATGAAAATTCTAAATTATTTAACGTCATGGCAACATCAGTAAAATCCGCTTTAACCCGATTTATGGCCACAGCTGACTGTCTGATCCACTTTGAGGCCACTATGAACGCTCCAGGTGCTCCTACACCAACGTTATCCGCCTGTAACATCCGTCGCGATCACCTCAATTCCTTGTGGCAAACGGTAAAGGCAGCATACGACATATGCTCCGACAGCATTATATCTGCAGGCGAGAGCGCCGCAGACACAAAATCCATACTAAAGTCCAAGTATTACCAAACGTACTCCACTTACGAAATATTTGCCGCGCAGCTGATGGAACAAATCCAAAAAGGCTCCTCCCAAATACCTCAAGCTCCAGTAACTCCGTCCCAAAATTCCACGTCTTATGGCTGTCGGCTCCCTCCTATCGACACAGAGGTTTTCTCTGGCGACTATCTTCGCTGGCCGACTTTCCGGGACCTATTCACGGCAATATACATCAATCCGAGTCTAACGCCCGTTGAAAAATTATTCCACTTAAATTAAAAAACAAGTGGCGAAGCTCATTCCATAGTTTCAAGATCCCCACTCACCAATGATGGCTTTCGCTCAGCCTGGAATAACCTAACTGAGCGTTTCGAAAATAAGCGATTGCAGGTGAACAGTCACCTGAAAACAATTTTCAATGTGCAATCCATAGAACAGGAGTCGGGAGCAGCCTTAAAGGAACTTCAACGCACTTTTCAAGATTGCTTAACTTCCTTGAAATTTTCCGGTGTTAATATTGAGAATTGGGACCCTATCCTGGTTTATATGTGCTCGACAAAACTACCGAAGCTCACTCTCTCATTATGGGAGCAATCTATCCAAAATAAAGCCATAATTCCTACGTGACTTGAGCTTGATGCATATTTGACGGAGCGCCATCTAACTCTTGAGGCCGTCGATAGCTTCCAATCTTCCAATTTCCACCACGTCCAGTCCAAAGACACAAATCGAGAGGCAGAATTTCCAAAAATAAATTCCTTCAACACAAGGTTAGTTCCGATAACCAAAGGCTGCGATCTGTGTTCGAAGAAAAACCACCCCGTGCGTATATGTCCACGCTTCCTACAGATGACGGTAGAAGATCGCTTAGCCTATATCCAAAGGAAGCAGTTGTGCTCCAATTGCTTTGCAAGTAGCCATCAATTCCGGGATTGCACAAGCGCTCACAACTGTCTCACTTGCCAAGATCGGCATCACACATTGCTGCATCGAAACAGCGGTCCTACTACTCCGACGATTCCATCCGACCCTCCAAGGCCAGTATCCGCCTCAGTTACACACATCATTTCGTCCTATTCAACGCAAGTTTCCGTACAAAAAGTTCCTCCTAAGAATACTCCATCCGAATATTGGGTTCCATACCCCGCCTTGGATGGCAGACGTACTCGAGGTATTAAATCCTACCAAGCCCGAGTCTGCCAAAAGATCCCTCCTATACGAAAGTGCCACCACTTTCTACGGCTAAGCCCCCAGAATAGGCTTCAGGAAGTACATATTCAGAAGTACTGCTCCATTTGCTTGGCTCACAATCATTCCAGGACTCCTGCCGCAGTGGTCATCACTGCCACAAGTGTGGAAAAGCCCACCACACTCTCCTACATACGGACGACCGATCTATATTTCCAACATATTCCTGAGCCTACTATCCTGAGGTTCTTGCTACGGGTGTCCTCGCAAGGGGGGGGGAGAATGTTCACGCCAAAAGGGCGTTTAATTTCAGGAGGCAGTGTTGAGCGGCAGTTTTATCCAGATGTCTACATATCGCGCGCTCGCACTGCCGCCCGCTCTCCCTCTCCATCTCTCCCCTAAGTCTCCGCTCTGCTCTGGAGTGCTTAAGTTAAGTTAGGCTTACCCAGTTCTTGTTTCAAAGTGATACAATAAACATCTACGCACGTCGCGTAAAAACCCCAAAATACTCCCGTGTTTTTTGGGTACCACTCAGTCTTGGGGCTTCAATTATTTCATCGATCAAGCCGCACCGCCCCAACAGCCAGTATGACCAGCTTCTTCTCTTCTTTTCAATTAAAATTAAAATACCAAAAACAATACATATTTTTCTCAAATTAAATACTAAATCCTTACATCCTCCCTCCCTGTGAACCGTCCTAGGATTCAACACTTAACTGATGTTTAATTAACTTGGATGTTGACCGGCGTAGCACGTTATCTTCAGTTTTGACATCGCAGAACGAACTTGTTATTCCTTCCCGACAAACACCGTTATGACTCTTTTTCCATTACAAGTACTAAGTCGTCAGCTTGTAATGGAGTTGTTTTATGATGCCATTTAGTTATACCCATGAGTTGAGGGAGATACGCAAATAGCTTCATCCGGTGCGTTTGGGGCTTACGTTGAGTTTGTGCATCCCATTAGAAAGTGGTTTGGAGTCAAAGGCTCTTCTGCTTCATGCGTTAAGGGTATTTCAGTTAAAGGTCGAGCATTCAGAATGTTTTCCGCTTCTATCAATACTGACTGAAGAGTCTGAACGCGTGGGTAAATATCCCGTAAAGTTTTCTTCAACAATCCCTTTATGATTCGAATTAACCTGTCCCAACACCCACCGGCGTTAGGTTGAAGTGGGCAGTTGAAGATCCACATAATACCCTTTTGAGCCGCTTCGTTCGCTATGGTATCGCAATCCAACAAACTCTCATGATCCTTGAGCTCCTTATTAGTACCGACGAAATTTGTGCCGTTAATTTTCCTCTCTATTCCATGTAACCTCCATGATGAACCTATTGCAAAATGTTTTCCCAATCGAATTGTTGTTTCGGTCAACAGATTTTTTGCTCTAATATCATCAACGGGTTCTATTGGAGGCCAATTATTCAATCCAAAATTTTCAGATACCACGAACTCGGTAACAACATCCTGCCATTTGGTCTCTATTTCCACGAGATGTACGTGAAATGTTTATACCCGTTACTCGTAGAGTCAAAAGTAAACTATATTCTTCAGAAAGTATGTAACAGGCAGAAGGAAGCGTCTCCGACCCCATAAAGTATATATATTCTTGATCAGGATCACTATCCGAGTCGATCTAGCCATGTCCGTCTGTCCGTCTGTCCGTCTGACCGTCTGACCGTCTGTCCGTATGAACGCTGAGATCTCGGAAACTATAGGAGCTACAATACTGGGACTAATCATGCAGATCCCTGAGATCCCGTAGCCTTTTACGCAGCGCAAGTTTGTTACGCGAATATGCTACGCCCACTCTAACGCCCATAAACCGCCCAAGCCTGTGGCGCCCACTATTTTCATGCTAGATACAAAATTTTAACTATCGATTGATCCAAAAAAAATATGCCACGCCCACTCTAACGCTTATAACGCTTAAATCTGTCTACCGCCGGTAGGTGGCGCATTTCAAACTCGCTTTGCTGCTTGAATATCTCCATTTTCCCTCCTTGAGCTCCTTATTAGTACCGACGAAATTTGTGCCGTTATCGCTTCGAATATTTACAGGTGTACCCCTACGGTTGACGAAATTTCGTAGACATACTGTCGAAAGGTCTGCAGCTAGTTCAAGATGAGTTGCTCTGCATGTCATGCAAGTAGAGATAACAGCCCAGCGTTTTTCGTGGCGGTAATCTTCGGTCTGTGATACATCTAGAGCATTCGAGTGTTACTTTGTTGAGCAATTTCCTGGCACGCGGAATTCAAAACATTTGTCGACTTTCATTGATTATAGCTGCCTGATTTTGATGATGATATTTTACATGAGACACTTTGTGATCTGTCGGAAGCAGAATAGGTTGCCGTCTCGAGCTCGGCAGATATGATACCTTATCTATTCGATCCGCGAGGTATAAAAGGCCATCTGTCTCGTATACTCGCAGAATTTTAAAATGGTGCATATGACACAGTTCTGATAGCCAGTAGTTCCAACTTTGATATAACTCTGTTGGTCAAGCGTCACCCCAATTTGTACCATAGCTCCATGTAATCTGTACAAGAATTTTGGCGGATCCGCAATCAAGCCAAATGGGTTAAATATTGCCATCACTATGCTTAGTAGCTCTCTCTTAGTTGGAACTCGATCTCCATATATTACTTCTTTCGGTATTCGATGAAACTTAGTTTCGTATTGAAAGAAATCTTGCTGCGTATTCCAATACATGCCCAAGACCTTCTCACTGCTCAATTGGTTCTGTAGATAACCATTCATGACGCTCTGTAATGTATCGGAATTCCAGAAAAAATTACGTAGTTTGAAACCTCCATAACCATGAACCTCCAAAATTTGTTTACAGATCTCCATGTCTTCTTCCTCTGCAGTAAAACATATGACGAGATCATCCACGTAATGATGTGCAATAATAGCATCTGCTGCTCTTGGAAATTGCTCTCTGTACTCTTCAGCATTGCGATTCTTCTTGACCCTTATGGTGCCAAATATTAAGGAAATCATAGCATAATGTCGAATTGGCTGAGTCGAGTTTTCATTTCGCCATAAAAAACACCTTTATTTGGGAAAAAATTTCCCGTATATCTGCAGTTACACCGGCTTTGTTTTGTCTGAACTGCAAAAGAATGGCTACCAAAGACTTTAAGTTATCAGGACCTTTAAGTAACGCTGTGTTAAGTGACATACCTTCGACCTCAGCAGCAGCGTCGAAGACAATTCGCATTTTAGCTGGCTTGTGTACTGATTGTACCGTGAAATGGGGTATGTACCAGACAGTATTGGAAGAGTCACCAATTTCAGAGGTACTAAGTTCTCGAGAGTAGTCCTTTGAGAGATATTTGGCGATTTCCGTTTTGTATTTTTAGAAAACTCTGAGTTAGCATTAATTTTCCTCTCTATTCCATGTAAAATGTTTTCCCAATCGAATTGTTGTTTCGGTCAACAGATTTTTTGCTCTAATATCATCAACGGGTTCTATTGGAGGCCAATTATTCAATCCAAAATTTTCAGATACCACGAACTCGGTAGCAACATCCTGCCATTTGGTCTCTATTTCCACGAGATGTACGTGAAATGTTTATACCCGTTACTCGTAGAGTCAAAAGTAAACTATATTCGTCAGAAAGTATGTAACAGGCAGAAGGAAGCGTTTCCGACCCCATAAAGTATATATATTCTTGATCAGGATCACTATCCGAGTCGATCTAGCCATGTCCGTCTGTCCGTCTGACCGTCTGTCCGTATGAACGCTGAGATCTCGGAAACTATAGGAGCTACAATACTGGGATTAATCATGCAGATCCCTGAGATCTGGCTCCTATAGTTTTAATGCTAGAATACAAATTTTAACTGAAATGTATTGTTCTAATCAATCGATTGACCCAAAAAAATGTTTGGTACGCCCACTTTAACGCCCACAAACCGCCCACAAACTTCAAAAAATCGTAACTTTGAACGCATTCTCTAAAATTGTCATTATCAATCTTTATTTTGCGTTTCCATTTTGTGCTTTCTTAGCGCGTCTACTTTTCACAACTATTTTCTTCACATTGCCAGTATGACCAGCCCATAACAAATCAAACATCTTTTCTTTTCAATTCAAATTAAAATATTAAAAAAATACTAAATCCTTACACTCATAATTTGCAGTATGATCGGCTAAACGCAGGCTTTCATGGGAATCTGGTCATCGCTCGTATCTATCCAGCAAATTTTTCTGAAAGATATCAGTGGGATCTTGGTGCATGTTTTGCAGGCCGCTTGTAGGTCTAAGCATTCGAACTCGTTCTTCTGGAAAGAAGGTGTTTATACGCTTTTTTTTTATACCCTTGCAGAGGGTATATTGATTTCAGTCAGATGTTTGCAACGCAGTGTAGGAGACGTTTCCGACCCCATAAAGTATATATATTCTTGATCAGCATGACTAGACGGGTCGATCTAGTCATGTCCGTCTGTCCGTCCGTTTCTACGCAAACTAGGCTCTCAGTTTTAAAGCTATCGGGCTGAAACTTTCCCAAAAGTCTAATATCTTTTGCAGGTAGTATATCAGTCGGAACCAGCCGGATCGGACAACTATATCTTATAGCTCCCATAGGAATAATCGGACAAGAAAATTAAAAAATATTATATCTATGGTGTTTTTTTAGCATATAACCTCCTAAGCTTGGAAATAACATTTTTTAATAAGTTTTGAATTTTTAATTAAATTTTATCGAAATCGGACGACTATATCATATAGCTGCCATAGGAACGATCGGAAAATTGGTGGAAAAATAATATGAAACAAATTATAGCTTCGGTGTTTTTCAACATACAACCTCCAACGCTTGGAAATAACATTTTTTAATTAGTTCTGAATTTCGAATTAAATTTTATCAAAATCGGACGACTATATCATATAGCTGCCATAGGAACGATCGGAAAATTGGTAGGAAAATAACATGAAACAAATTATAGCTTCGGTGTTTTTTAACATATTACCTCCTACGCTTGGAAATAAGATTTTTTAATTAGTTCTGAATTTCGCATTAAATTTTATCAAAATCGGACGACTATATCATATAGCTGCCATAGGAACGATCGGAAAATTGGTAGGAAAATAATATGAAACAAATTATAGCTTCGGTGTTTTTTGACATATTATCTTATACCATTGGGAATATCATTTTTTGTGTTTTTAAATTTAATAATTATAGCTGCAAGGGTATATAAGCTTCGGGTTGCCGAAGCTAACTTTTTTTCTTGTTTTATGCTATTTTCTGGCAACGCCAATACCAGACCACAATATACGGCCTCCTGAGCAGAGATCTCAGTGCCCGAAACAAATTAGTGACAAGGATACTGCAGCTTTTGACGAATGCTTGAATTTCCTCTTCGTATGTCAATAGCTGCTACCCGCATTATTTTCATAATACCCCTTTGGGATATGTAAATATAAATAATAATTTAGCTAGAGCAAGCAAAAAGGATAGCCATATTTGCCCTTTGCCAAGAACGAATGTGTTTATTAAAAGTAATAACTTGGACTTATGCAAATGGTCTCTTCACAAAAGTGTGTTTTTTTTTAACTAGAAATAATAGCATATATAAACTCCTCGTTGATAAAGCTTACCTGTTCCAGGGATATAATAATTTTAAAAATGCGAACATGCGATCGCAAAGCAAAAGACTACAACATTTTTGAAAGTTCTAGCAATAAAGAGAAGAGTTTGAGTTTTTTTTAGGAAGCGTCTTTAAAATTTCCGTTCGAGGCATTGGAGGATAGGGAATACCGAATCAAGAAACAGATTGTCCCTTCACTTTTTTAAGGCACGAATACCCGTGCTTATGCTTTTGGTATTTAATATAAGAAGCCAAATCTATGTTTGTAAAGTCCATAGTTAGCAAGGGAAACCGAAATTATCGATTGCCTCGACTATTATAAGATAGTTACTTAGCTACAAATAGTCTATATGGCCCCTACCGCTAAATGGCTGCATGTGGTGTGCATCTCGATTCAATTATTAAATATTGATTATTATTTGGCCTTAACCTTTTAATGACTAGACCGATTTTTTTTCAAAATAAGCGATTACAGGTTAACAGTCCCTTGAAAACTGTCTTTAATGTGCAATCCATAGACCAAGGAGTCTGGAGCAGCCTTAAAGGAACTTCATCGCACTATTCATGGTTGCTTAACTTCCGGCGTTTATATTGAGAGTTAAGACCCTATCCTGATCTTTTTTTGCTCGACAAAACTCGCAAAGCTCACGCTCTCATTTTAGGAGCAATCAACCCAAAATATAGCTGAAATTCCTACGTGGCTCGAGATTGATTTCTTTTCGACTGAGCGCCATCGAACCCTTGAGGCCGTCGATAGCTTCCGATCTGCCAGTTTCCTCCATGTCCAGTCCAAAGACAAATATCGAATGGCAGAAGTTCCAAAAATAAACTCGTTCACGACTAGGATCGTTCAAGTTCTCAAGGTCTGCGAACTGTGTTCTCTCCTCGCTGTCCTCGGTAAATGATCGTTCAGCATATATCCAAGGAAGACAGTTGTGCTCAAATTGCTTTGCAAGCAACCATCAACTCCGGGATTGCACCAGCGCTCACAACTGTTTTACCGGCCATCACAAGTTGTTGCATCGAAACCGCGGTTCTTCTCTTACGCTGATTCCATCCAACCGTCTAAGGCCGGTACTCGCCTCGATTCCACACAATTTCGTCCTAATTAGCTCAAGTTTCCAGAGCACATTAGTCCGTATTACGAATAATCCATCTGAATATTGAGTTTGGCCTTGGATGGCAGATGTACTGGAGGTAATAAATCCTACCAATGCCGAGACTGCCAAAAGATCTGTCCTCTACGGAAGTGCCACCACTTACTGCTGCTGAGCGCCCAGAAACGGCTCCAGGAAGTACATATCCACAATTAATGCTCCAATTGCTTCGCTCACAATCATTCCTAAGACTTCCGCAGTGGTCCTCACTGCCATATGTGTGGAGAGGGCCACCATCATGCTCCTGATTACACTGTCCTTAAATTCTTGCTACGGGTGTCCTAGCAAGTGGGGGGAATGTTCAGTGGCAGTGTCGAGCGGCAGTTTTCTCCAGATGTCTAAATCTAGTTCGCTCACACTGCCACTGGAATGTAATAGTCACTGTCACTTTGTGCTTTCATTTGATGTTACCTGTTTACGGGGAAGACAACAAATATGCCACCCTTATATTTATAATTAATAACGCAGGAATAGGTTATATTAAAATGTATAGCGTTTATTCGGAGCGGCAGACGGACTGTGAATGTGAAAAAAGCTTGGCTCCAAGATCTTCATATAGACATATGCAGGCTTACAAAGTAATTGCTGAATAGATAAGCGACAGCTTTAGTGGTATAAGAAAGAAGGCGAAAGATAAGCAGAGAGCGCTGCAGGTGCCGTCGTACACCTATGCGCGCATGACTAGGCGCTGGCGATCTGCTCCGAACATACTCCCCCCGTTGGAAGAGGTAAGGTTCCAACTATCTCGGAATCGATGGGCAGAACGGCTAGCTTGGCGACGGCTCTCTTGATCAGACCCGTAGCTGTGCGGACCATAGCTACTCTGATGACTCCGTCCCCGCCGGGTATGACTTCCTGGATGCATCCAAGCTGCCATCTCAAGGGTGGAACGTTGTCCTCCTTCAGCAAAACTATGCGTCCAACCTTGATGTTAGACGTTTCGACGCGCCACTTGCTCCTCTCTTGAAGTAGGGACAAATACTCGCTGCTCCACCTTTTCCAGAAATGTTGCTGCATCTGGGTAACCCGCTGCCATCTGCTGAGGCGGTCTTCGCGGAGATGAGTAATGCCAGGCTCAGGAAACTTAGTGTAGCTGGAACCCTTCAGGAAATGCGCCGGTGTTAGCACCTCAAGGCTTTCAGCATTTTCTGAAATTGGACAGAGTGGACGGGAGTTAAGAATGGCAGAAATCTCATATGCAAGAGTTCTTAATTCATCGATGGCTAAGATGGATGCACCGACGACTCTGTAGAAGTGAAATTTAGCTGACTTCACAGCGGCCTCCCATAAACCACCGAAGTGCGGGGCACAAGGAGGGATGAACTTCCAATCGATCCCATCAGCTAAACAGACGGAAGATATCGATGCTGTGTGCTGCTCGCTCAAAAAGAGCTTTTTTAGCTCGGCAAGCTCGCTCTTTGCACCGACAAAGTTTGTAGCATTGTCGCTCCAAATGGTACGCGGACTGCCTCTAAGGCATCCGTCGTGAGATCCTGGACCACTTCCAAATGAGCAGCCTTCGTGGAAAAGCAGACAAAGACGGCGATGTAGCACTTGTGGGGTGCCTTTTTTTCTGACCTCTGCCTTATGATGGAATGGCCCACAATAGTCCACTCCTGTGATATGAATAGCTGGATTCGGCTGCACTCTATTTGCTGGCAGGCTACCCATGACGTGCTCCCAAGTAACAGGCTTCATTCGGAAACATCGAACGCATTTGTTGATAACGCTGGCGACGAACTTGCGGCCTCCAATCGGCCAGTACCTTTGCCGTAATGCGGCAAGCAGCGCCTGCGATCCTCCATGCAAATATTTCTCATGATAATAAACGATGATCGCGTTGGTGACTGGATGATCCTTGGACAACATGCGGATGCCTCGTATCGTAGTCCAAGTTTGCGTTCTGAAGCCTTCCACCCACGCGAAGTAACCCATCGGAGCCGAGTATAGGCCTAAGCGAAACCAGCTTGCTTTTCTGTGGAAACGGCTTGCCCTGGCTAAGAGATCCATATTCCTTCGCCAAGTTAACCTGTTGGATGCTCCTCAAAAGAAGTACAGTTCCAGAGTTGATCTCCTCCACCGAAAGACGACCTTTTACCGGCGCAGATTGGGCTCTGCAATTTGAAATGAACCGATAAATGTATGCAAATACGCGCTGAACATATCGAAAGAGTTGATGATTTTGCAGTTTGATGAATTGTCTATGCTAAAGGACCCTATTAGAGCCATAGAACGGCGCTCTGGAAGATCCTTTACTGAGTCTAGCAGGGACTGCCAATTCGACGAGCTTTGCAGAAGGAATGGATGCCCGTTAGCCCAAAGGGAATGTTCCAACCATTCTCTTGGGGTACATCCTCGCGATACGACGTCTGCCGGATTCAAGTTTGTAGGAACGTGATGCCAAGCCAAGTCTTTCGTCATCTCCTGAATTTTCGCGATTCTGTTTGATACGAAAACGTTAAACTCCCTCGGAGGTTGCCGAATCCACGCCAACACAGTGGACGAGTCCGACCAGCAATGAAAGGTGCAATCGAAATCTATGGCTTCCTTGGCGTTTACTATTAGCTCAGCCAATAAAAGCGCTGCGGAAAGTTCTAATCGTGGAATTGTTTAGGCCTTCAATGGAGCTACCCTTGACTTGGCACAGAGCAGATGGACTTTCGATTTTCCATTGGTCTCCGATCACAAGTATAGACACGCTCCATAAGCTGACATGCTAGCATCGCAGAATCCAGGCAACTCAACGGAAGCCCTTGGTTGCAGTACGAATCATGGGAATTTTAAGTTCTATACGACCGAATTTTAAGTTCTATACGACCGATAACTGTGAGGTCAACTCCCCCCATGACGAAAGAATGGGCTCTGGCAGTGCATCATCCCAATCCACGTTCGCACTCCATAGAGATTGCAGAAAAATCTTAGATTTTGTGATAATAGAAGTTATTAAACCGAGTGGATCATAGAATTTGGCAATCGTCGACAATGCAACCCGCTTAGTGGGTCGTTGATTGGTTGGCAGTTGAGAAAAATGAAATAGGAGCTGATCAGAAGATGGATCCCAGACTAACCCCAATGCCTTGGCGACATCCGATCCATCGTGAAATTTGATTAACTGCTCCTTGTCGCATTCAGACTCTCCTTCAAGGGCTGCTGACTCATTCGAACACCATTTGCGAATTGGAAAGTGGCCTCGCGACAGTAGTTCCTTCACCTGACGACGAATTTCTCTCACCTCCTCAACTGAGTCCCCACCAGATATTAAATCATCCACATAGAAATCTTTACGAACAATTTTTGCTCCAATAGGAAATGATTCCTCCTCATCGTAAGAGAGTTGATGCATGGCCCTTACAGCCAAAAAGGCAGCTGGCTTGGTTCCATGAGTCACCGTGTTCAATTTAAAAACACTCAACTCTTCCCTGGAGCTCTCTCTCCAAACGATGCACTGCAAGAAATCATCCGGGTACGAGACACGCACGCAACGGTACATCTTGCAGATATCTCCACAAAGGGCAACTTTAAAAAATCGAAAGCGAAGCAGTATATTGAAGATTTTTTGTTGAATTGTTGGTCCTGCCAGAAGTAAGTCGTTCAGAGAGCTACCAGAAGTTGTTTTAGCAGATCCATCAAAAACGACACGAAGCTTCGTACTCGTGCTTTCCTGCTTATGTACGCAATGATGGGGCAAAAAGAATTGTGTTTCTGGCGGTTCCTTAGTTACAAGAGACATGTGACCTAGGTCGATATACTCCCTCAAAAATGCTGAATACTGAGCTTTCAGGGCTGGGTTTCTATCTAATTTAGCTTCCAAACTCTTGAAACGACGACGAGCCAAGCAATAAGAATCACCTAAAGATTCGAATCCGGAAGTGGTCAAGAGACGAACAGAGTATTGGCCGTTTCCAAGTCGAATGCAATTTTCAGTAAAAAGTTGCTCACATCGCAAGTCTTCCGGCAATAAAGATGGCTTAGACGAAGTGAAGTCCTCAATTTCCCAAAATCGCTTTACAATGGCGGAAAGTGTGTCATCGGAATAATCAGCTGGGTCCTTGATGCTGGCTTGTAAAACCGACTTATGAGTTGGCATGTTCGATGATAACCCTCCAGAGACTATCCAACCAAGCTTGGTGTTCTGAAGAGTTGGCAAAGCCCTATCCAAATGAATTTGTCCCATAGAAATTATTTCGAAAAACAACCCAGCGCCGAGTAAAAGGTCAATTCGTTGTGATTGATTGAAATTAGGGTCAGCGAGTGAAATGTTTTGCGGTATCCTCCACGATGTTGCATTTATATTGAAATGGGGTTGATAATCAGTAATACTGTGAGTCACAACCGCTGTGAATGCCGCACGATAGCTTGCATCCCGTGATTGCACAAGAATATCGACAGTCTTATCATGGAAGATTCTCCTATCCCAGAAATCGACGTTTGCGATCTTCTGTGATTCAAGTTTAGTTGGCTAGCTAAGCGAGAGGTTATGAAGTTTAGCTGGGAGGCCGAATCTAAAATTGCTCGGCAAGGCATAAATGCTCCAATTCTATATCTGACCTAGATAATAGCAGTTGGAAGCAACACGTAGTCGATCGGCAAAATATTTAAGGTTTTGGGTGGAGGGCTTGGTAAATGATGATCAGGATGCGATGATGTATGCGAACATGATACTAATGCTGATGAAGTAGATGGTAATGGCTGAGGGCTCGAGGATAGATCGCATAATGGAGATGAAAATGAGGTTGATGTTGCGGATGGGTCATGGTTCATGTGTAATAATGAATGGTGCTTCATGCGACAATACTTGCAGTGAGTCGACTTGCATTGCTGCAAACTGTGCCCCTTGCGCAAACAGTTGAGGCAAAGGTGCAACTTCTTTGCTTCCCTATATCGAAGATTCGGACTCAAATTTAAAAATCGAGAACACTTTGGCAAATAATGATCCCGTGCATCGCAAAATAAGCATGTCAAATGATTTGAGTTAGTAGCAGATGCAATAAGTGTATTTTGGTTATATTTGTGCAAGTTTTTTCCCACCTGCTGGCCTGGTGTTTGAGTTACCAAGGCTTGATCCAAGTTTTCCATCATCCTGCTCCTCTTTTTCAAAAACGACTCCATAGCATCCCAGGTAGACAGCTCAGTGATTGACAAATCCTCTTCCCATTTTTCCCGCGTCCTCTGATCCAGTTTCCGAGTGACGATGTGAATTAAAAGTCCATCCAAAATTTGTTGCGTATTGGCCAGGGTTCGAATTGCTCGCAGATGGGAATTCATGCAATCGCTCAGCTCCCAAAGACCCTTCTCGATACCCTTTAAACCGAATGTTCGTACCCAAAGGTACTCAACATGACCACACCCAACAAATCAAGCAGTAGCCAAGTTGGGAACAGTACCAGGCGCTCAGTAGCACCCACTGCATATGAGAATTGATGATCAGCATATTATATGTCTCACTAACTCACCGTCTCACCGACTCAACGGCACACTGACCGGCCAATGCAGTCAGCACATTTTGCAGTGTCTGCCGAGCCAACTACACAAACTGCTACCATAATCAAAACTCCCTGACCTACCTACCTACTTTAGAATAAAGCTCATTTACTAATCATTACACTAAACTTCCGTGTTCCAAGTAGTATATAAACATGTACCAAATTATGAATAAATCAGTTATCAACACATCTCACAACTCCGCGGTTCTACTTCCTACCTCTGGGAACAGGGCTCGTAATACACTATCTCCACAAACAGCTAACCTACGTTAGCTCAACCTCAGCGCAGTTCCGCATCGCCTGTGGTCCGGCATCACAGTAACCTTCGTTACCATTGCCGCGACGCGATCGTCCTGCCAGCAAAGCGTCCCCGTGCCAGCGACAAGTGCTCATTACCCCCTTGTCCCGCGGTGTGACCCGGAAGTGTCTACTTCGGTTAGGCACAAACACCGAATATTGCCTGAACATGTGCCTGAAAGTGTAAAACTTTATTATCAAATCGATTAACCAGCAAATTCATAGCCTTTTTAAAATTAGCATTCGAGGGTTCGAGCGAGCGTATGGTTTCCAGAGCCACGCCGCCCAAACTAGAACGCAAATATTGTAATTTTTCAATGTCGCTTAGCTCATCATCATTTCCGATGACCGTAGTGAAAGTCGCAAGAAAATCCGGCCACTCAGAGTAGGATCCATGAAAACGAGCAATTTCCAAATTTGGCAACCGAGGCTTCCTAGATCGAAAAGAAAGATCCGCATTATTAGTGATGTCAATAGATGTTGAATTTGCAGCGGTTGAAGCCGGCAATTGTGACTTGCGATGAGCCGCCAAGCCTCGGCTTAGTTTCGCCTTCACATCCATGAAGACTTCAGCAAATTCAATCCGATGGTCGCTCGAGATCTCTGCAAAATCCAGTCTTTCCAACGATGTCTGCGCAGAATCAAATGCATGGTTTAAGGAATTGATCCATTCCATTCGCGCCAGCAAATCAGCTTCGTCAAACTGATTAGCCGCATCAGCGTTTAAATAGCATTTCATCGAGCTCATTTGTCGCAAAATAGATTGGGCTTTGACTCGGTAGTAGTCGACGTCACTTGTGGATTCATTTTGAGCCCGAACCGAGTTTTCCGTATCAGACATTTTACAATCACGAGAAAGGAAAAAAAAATGAAATGAAAATGAAATAAAATAAAATGTCCGACCGCGTTAGAGGCACAAAACAGCGTATACCCTTTGCCGCGAAAACGTGAAGGTTAACAAGCGTCGCCGAGATGCAACGGAACCTTTTACTTGGTTGTTGTTGTTCTTGCCGATAAATTGCCTGCCTAGCAACAGCGGATTATGTAACTGGCAAACGAATGTATGTATGGCTATATGTACATATATATATGTAATATGCGCAATTAACAAAGATTAAATGCGATTCACTTTCTTAAGACTTGTTTGCACAACACAGTTTTGGTGTTTTTTCACAGCGCAAAATGTACAAAAAATCAAACGGCCGGCTGTGCACTTTTATATGCACATATGTATGTATGTTCGTATGTTTGTAACCGAATGCACGATAACGACAGCGAAACAAAGCGTTTGTTTAAACTATATTAAACAATCGCGAGACCGAGCTGCAGACTCCGTTAAAAACTTCGATCACGTCGGGGTCACCAAATGTTTACGGGGAAGACAACAAATATGCCACCCTTATATTTATAATTAATACCCTTATATTTATAATTAATAACGCACGAATAGGTTATATATATATATATATATATATATACATTTTAATGTATAGCGTTTATTTGGAGCGGCAGACGGACTGTGAATGTGAAAAAAGCTTGGCTCCAAGATCCTCATATAGACATATGCAGGCTTACAAAGTAGTTGCTGAACAGATAAGCGACAGCTTTAGTGGTATAAGAAAGAAGGCGAAACATAAGCAGAGAGCCGTCGTACACCTATGCGCGCATGACTAGGCGCTGGCGATCTGCTCCGAACATTACCCTTGTCTCACTTATTTCACATAAAGGCTTAAAGGCTTAGTTCTGCCTAGCGTTTACAACAATTTATTACCTTAAACCTAGTACTCAGATCGGCTAAGAATTTCACTAGTCGAAAAATGATATTCTTTGTAGTGTGAACGAAGATTTCAAAGTTCACCCGCAAAGCATGTAGCATGGTCATGCAGCTGGATTTGTTGCCAAACGGAAAACAAATCAATTGGACCAATTTAAAAAAGAATAGTCTGCTGGTGCACAGAGAAATTAAAATACAAATAAATGGAATGTTCAACGAATGTTTTTTTTAGTAGTTTAAAGCTTCCTTCTCATCCCACTAATGCTTCGCCATCTTTCCCGCACCATCTGTAGTTCAATAGGTATATTGGACCTTGATGGTGAAGGAAGTCGCCCAGCATTCTGGCAATGGCTCCTCCAGCTGCTCAGCTTTAGCTGCCAAATATCTAGTGGAGGTGGAATGCTGTGCTGGTGGTTCTGCTAAAAAGATACTTCTATTAGCACAATTACTTTTATTACGAAGATACACCCGGCAGGTTGTCCATGTAGGCAGCGAAATCCCACTTGGGAATTCTCTAGTGCATCTCCTCCAACTGTTATGCGAATTTGCCCTGTTGTGGTATTGATTCCTGTCGGTAAAGTGCAACAATAATATGGAGTAGCTTGGCATGGGCGTCCTTTTTCATCTGCATTGACCTCCTGCATTCATATTTTGGGTTTTCTTTCCATTTTAAATTTTTAGTTTTCACACCGATTTTGCACGAACACCGCCGAAGATTAAATTTCTTATTCTTTCATTCAATTATAAATCTGGAATTTTTTCTGGTATTTCCTTAGCTCATCTGAATACCGCGCTGAAAAACAGACCCGACGAAAAGCGTTAGCCGCGATTTTGCCTCTCGCTTACTCCTATGGTTAGCTCGCGGTTTCCGTAGATGTGAGTTCTAGGCTTTAAATGAGAAACTAATTTTTTTTAATTTCAAAAACAAAAGAAAAACAAATAAATTAGACCAAGAACGCATGCTGGAATGCTGTCATTTACGACTGGGTAGTTTCCCAGTTTCATTATGAAATGGCATCAAAAAGGTGTTCCGGAAGTGATGAGTCTGTCCATTCTTTTTACACGGGTGCGGGACAAAAAAGAATGCACCCGTTGCATGCTTCTGGAAGCATATATCTGGAATGCACCTGGAAGTAAGCAAACTAAACACATTCTGGGTGCACTCTTTTTTAATGCACCTGGAAGCAACATACTAAACACCTTCTGGGTGTACTATTTTTTAATGCACCAGGAAGTAACAACCTAAACACATTCTGGGTGCACTCTTTTTCTCCTAAACTCCTTCTGGGTGTACTCTTTTTTAATGCACCTGTAACATGTACCCAGGAATGCACCTAGAAGCATTCAAAAACCAAATATCTGGAAGTTTTCCCCAGGAATACATAAAACTGGATTTTAATTTCATATTTATTTTCATTTCAATATTCAAGAACGCAACTAATTTTTAATCGGAGTAACTCCCCTTCTGTACGGTGCTTTGGTGCTTCCTTCTTGTTTATGTTCTTTTGTCATTTACGCAGTTCAGTCCTTGGTGTGCCCATTTATTTTTTGCGATTCTGAAAAATATAAAGCAAATTGAATATTATATATTTTGAAATATGTGTATATACATTACAAATATAAAATATGTTTATTTTGTATGTACAATTTACATAAAAATAGTTATTATTTTATTTGTTTAATATATTTTTAGTTTGAATGTTCAGTGTACATGTACTGTGTTATTTTATTGTGTTCATATTGAACTAAATTATCTACACTTTACTTACCTGTGAAAATATTGATGTAAAATTGGTGGCAGAAAGCAACAAACTTTTTCAAAACACGTGGCACGAACTTCACTTTTCAGAACTAAAAATGCAACTGACGAGAAATGCAAGAGGCAAGAAAAACCGCTCGCTTCCTTGCATGTTCCCTCTTGTCTTTATTATTTGTTTGTCAAGAGAACAGTTCCGAAAAAAGACGATTGTAAAAAAATGGGCATCGGCAACCTTCGGGTTTGAGTTTGGTTTTTTTACATTCCCACTAAAATGCACCTGGATGAACTATATTGAAATACACCCAGATGGCACCCAAAAGACTGCCCCCAGCACGCACAGTTGCTAGTTAAATTTGCACGCGTGTTGCTTTGCGTAAAAAAGATACGACCCAGAACTATTTCTTTCGGAATACGTTCCCGAAACGGGTGTTTGGGCATGCTTCTGGATGCATTATTCTGAAACACTTCTAGAAGGCACCGCAATAGAATGCACCCAGCACGCACATTTGCCTTGAAAAATTTGCATGCGTGCTGTTTTGCGTAAAAAAGGTACGACCCAGAACTATGTTTTTTTAAAACACGTTCCGCAACTTACGACTGGGTAGGCACGTGCTTCACTGCACTTAAAACCACACATACATACATACATATTGATGTACACGCTTTGGCAATATTTTTGCAGTGTTTGTTTATTGTATCATTATAAATACAGATTAAATTAAAAAACTTACCCTCGAGGTACGGAAGGGTTGCAAGAATGTCCAATTCACTACAAAATTTTTTTAACTTTGTGTTACGCGCACGTCGTCACTTTGCTAAGTCACACTGCAAATTACAGTCACACAAATTCAGCGCGCACCGCTTTACATTAGTGAGAGAGAGACAACCATATACGCAACGAACTAAAGGCCGCTCATCTCTCGTCTCGTTCGCAGAACGGAATTCTCTAGAACTTATTATGAGAGTATAGTATAGTTTGAGAATTTCGGTTACTCATATTGAGAATATTAATTCTCAAGATGGAAATTGAAGAACACATTTCCTCAAACTTAGAATTTTGTGATCAATTCAAGTTATTTTTCTTAAAATGAGTGCAATTTTTCTCAATATAAGTTTTTCCCACAAATTTTGTAATTAAATTGAGTACATCCTCAAATTGAAAATACAAATACTATATTTGAGAACGTCATAATTGTCTCTGTGTATATAAAAAATATACATGGTTTGTTTGGCTACCCTTGCACGCGGCAAAGCAGACGTTTCGGGCCCCATAAAGCTTATGTATTCTTGATCAGCATCACTAGACGAGTCGATCTAGCCATGCCCGTCTGTGCGTCCGTCTGTCCGTTTCTACGCAAACTAGTCTGCCAGTTTTAAAGCTATCGGGATAAAGCTATCTGGCCCTCCCCAAAAGTCTTATTTGCAGGTAGTATATATGTAAGTCTGAAAGAGCTGGATCTGACAACTATATTCTGTTTCTCCCATAGGAACGATCAAAAAATATATAAAACAAATGTAAAATAAGTACAACTTCAATCTTTTTTGGAATATAAACTTTTACACATAGGAAATTCATTCTTTTAATATTCTAGAATTTTGAATAACTTTGAACAAGGAAGAACACTATAGCCGAGTACATCAACTATCAGATATCCGTTACTTAGCTAAAGGGACTAAAGGAAGATGGAGATATGCAAGCAGCAAAGTTAGATTGTAATGCGCCACCTACCAGCGATCTGAATATACGGTTATGTGGGCGGCATACAGATTTAAGCGTTATGGAAGACGGAGTGGGCGTGGCAAATTTTTTTTGGGCGCTTTTTATACCCTTGCAAAAGGTATATTGATTTCAGTCAGAAGTTTACAATGCAGTGAAGGAGAAGTTTCCGACCCCATAAAGTATATATATTCTTGATCAGCATGACTAGACGAGTCGATCTAGCCATGTCCGTCTGACCGTCCGTTTCTACGCAAACTAGTCTCTCAGGTTTAAAGCTATCGGAATAAAACTTTCCCAAAAAACTTATATCTTTTGCAGGTAGTATATAAGTCGGAACCAGCCGGATCTCCCATAGGAATAATCGATAAAAAAATTAAAAAAAATTATATCGATGGTGTTTTTTAACATATAACCTCCTAAG